>NW_006978124.1:0-755 GCF_000164805.1 Carlito syrichta | reverse complement strand
TTTCATGATGATTCATTGACCAATTAAATGCTTACAAGTTCACGATTTGTTGCAAGACTTTCACACACCAAAAATCATGAACATATATTGAATCCATACATGTTATAAAAATAGGGAGGAAGAAAATGCCACAAGGACTAGCTCTGGAGATCAGCACACTGTTGGAGAACCAGCAGATCGAGTATTTCTTCTAATGCCAATTCACTAGGGGTCAGAGTAGTCATTGCTCTTTCCCCAGCATGGCTTTCTGCTACCACAGCTGAAGAAAAACCGGTCCCAGAGTTATCACCAGCAAGGAGATCCTGCAGTCCTCGTGGTTATAGTCGATTCTTTTCTGTTTCTTTTGTGTCAGTTGCTCCATAGGACTTTTCAGAGCTATTATCTTTAGTTATCTTTCAGCTTTACTTTCTTGTCAGGTCTTGGCACCTGCCATCCTATTACCTCATTCTGCCAAGCATTCACTCTGAGTGGTCAGCAATTTCACTGTAAGCTGAGTCACTTCTTATAAAGTGACATATATATGTGTATATATACACACATATATATAGCAGTTTGGTTAATGAGCACCTCAATACAAATAGACAAAATAAATTTTAGTTTTCAATAGCACAATAGAGTGATAATAAAGTAATTTGTTGTACATTTTACATTAGGTGTAAGAAAAAATTTTGATTATTATCTCTCCTCTGTTATGGATGTCATGGTGTCAGGGTCTCCTGTACTTTGGATGCCACAGAGACTGGGCCTCAACTGTG
>NW_006978123.1:0-604 GCF_000164805.1 Carlito syrichta | reverse complement strand
TGCAGGTCAGGTTGTCCACTCGCCTGCACCTCCAAAGGACTGGGATGCCTGGCTGAGTCCTTCAGACCATCCTGTGTTTGTGGTG
The DNA here is from genome assembly GCF_000164805.1 of Carlito syrichta. NCBI lineage: Eukaryota > Metazoa > Chordata > Mammalia > Primates > Tarsiidae > Carlito > Carlito syrichta. The sequence goes on along the minus strand of NW_006978123.1, from coordinate 519 downwards.
GTGGTTGGTATTATTCTGAGTCGGATCCCCGTTCTGTCGCCCAAGCCAGAGTGCACAGGCCCGCTTTAAGTCACTGTGGCCTCCACCGGCTGGGCTATGGCAAGCCACCCACAGTGGCCTCCTGAGTCACTGAAAAGGAAGACTTGGGCCACCAAGCTTGGCTCATTGTTTTGGCCTCTTGTAGAGACGTGGTCTGGACAAGGCACCCAGGCTGGTCTCGAACCCAGGGGCTCAGGCCATCCTATCACCTCAGCCTCCAGAGCACCAGGATGAGAGATGTGCTCCTTTGTGCCTGGCCTCCATACCCCTCTCCAGGCCCCATAGTGATGTCCACTCCCTTCGGATGACCTGTGACCCTGGAGAGGGTGTTGGGTGTAACCAGCTGGGACCTCCATGGGGGTAGCAACTGGCTCATGGGCATGTCTCCGACAGGGTTCCCACCCCTTCTCCAGCCTTGTTCCTCAGGGTGGAAATGCTCACTTCTCCCAGGCAACGCCTCGGGGAAAGGGAGGGTGGGAC
>NW_006978122.1:0-598 GCF_000164805.1 Carlito syrichta | reverse complement strand
GGTCATCAGCATATTCAGGTAGCAGATGATGAGCTTTTCTCCCAATTCGATGTCTTGGAGTGCACGCCATAAGTTTACCTTATGTTTTTGGTCCTGCATTCTTTTTCTCCTAAAGGTGTTAAAGACTTTAAAGGCTGTGTCCAATAGTTATAGTTGAGGGGTTTTGGGGCCCTTTTTTAATTTTTGGAGTTTGCACCAATGCTGACTGACAGATAAAATACATCCAAAAGAACTTGTCTTTCCAGTCTAGTCTGTGTATTAACACCTATTTTGTAGTTAGCTAACAGGATTCACTTATATGAATCTTTTACTTCCATCTGGGAAAGTTGAACTTGAGAGAAATTTATCATAAGAAGACAACAAAGAAGAATTTTTAACATCCTTTTGTCCAAGCCACCCCTATGATAAGAGACATGTGTGGGGGGATGAGAAGTCTGGAGGTTGAGGTTAGATGCCGTGGCCTTTGGCACCCACCCCTTCTCCAAAGGTAAAAGAGAAAGACTGAAAGTCAGAGCTAGGCACCACGGCCGTAGACGCCTGCCCTTCCTTCTCAGATGAAGATGAAAGGACTCACAGAACAGATTACAAGAAACAAGAG
>NW_006978121.1:0-399 GCF_000164805.1 Carlito syrichta | reverse complement strand
TACTTGCCTTATTAGTGCCGTCTTATATTACTTGGCCTTCTTAGTGTCGTCTGATATTCGTTGCCTTATTAGTGCCGTCTGATACTACTTGCCTAATTAGTGCCATCAAATACTACTTGCCTTATGAGTGCCGTCTGATACTACTTGTCTTATTAGTGCTGACTGATCCTGCTTGCCTTAAATTAGGGAAATCTGACCCTACTTGTTTTATTAGTGCCATCTGATACTACTTGCCTTATTAGTGCCCTCTGATACTTCTGGCCTTATTATTGCCGTCTCATACTTTTTGCCTTATTAGTGCCTTCTGCTACTCCTTGCCTTAGTGTCGTCTGATATTCCTTGCCTTATTAGTGCTGTCTGATCCTTCTTGCCTGATTAGTGCAGTCTGATACTCCATGC
>NW_006978120.1:0-740 GCF_000164805.1 Carlito syrichta | reverse complement strand
TAGCTAGCTAGTAAGTCAACTAGATAGCTACCTGGCTAGCTAGTGATGTCAGTGTTAAGTCAGGTTCCTAGCCAACTGGTCAGCTGGTTAAGTCAGCTAATTTAGTCAGAAGTCTAGCCAGCTGTCTAGGCAGGTAGGTAGCTAGATATGTCAGCTTGCTAGCCACCAGGCTAGCTATTCAAGTCAAAATGTTAAGTCAGCTGACTAGCTGGAGCTATGTAGATATCTAGGTAGTTGAGTGAGCTTGCACGCCAGCTTGCTATCTTAAGTTAGTTATGTAAGTCAGTTGGTTAGCCAGCTGGCTAGATAGGTAGCCAGCTAGTTAAGCCACCTGGCTAGCCAGATGACTATCCCATTAAGTCAGTTAGTTAAGTCAGTTAAACTAGGCAACCTGCTGCCTAGCTAGTTAAGAAAGCTCATTAAGTCTGTTGGCTATACAGTTGGTTAGCTAGTTAAAAAGCTAGTTAATTCAGATGGGTAGCCCTCTGGCTAGCTCGTTATTTGTGCTAGGTAAGTCAGCTGCTTACCTAGGAATCTAGGTATATATGTTAGGTAGTTCGTCAGTTATGTAGCTTGATAAATCAGCTAGCTAAGTCAGCTGGCTAGCTACATAGCTATCTAGGTAGCTAGCTAGTTAAGTCAGTTTGTTAAGCCAGCTGGTGAGCCAAGTAACCAGCTGGTTATGTCAGCTAGTTAAGTTAGCTTGCTAACTAGTTATGTCAGTAAGTTAAGTCAGCTTG
>NW_006978119.1:0-606 GCF_000164805.1 Carlito syrichta | reverse complement strand
GGTAAGCTAGGTAGCTAGGTAGTGAATCTGCTTGGCTAGCCACCTGGCTAGCTGGTTAAATCAAGCGTGCTAATTCAGTTAACCAACCAGCTGTCTAGCTAGTTAAGTCAGCTAGTTAAGTCAGTTGGCTAGTCAGCTGCCTAGCTGGTTAAGACAGCTAGTTAAGTCACCTGGTCGTCCAGCTTTCTAGTTAGGTAGCTAACTACTTAAGTCATCTAGTTAAGTCAACTGGCTAGCTAGGTAGCTAGCTAGGTAAGTCAGTCAGTTAATTCAGCTGTCTATCTAGTTTAGACAGCTAGTTAAGGCAGCTGACTAGCCAGCTGAAGTCAGCTGGCTACCCATCTGGCTAGCTAGTTAAGTCACCTAGTTAAGTCAGTTCACTGGCCAGCAGGTTAGCTAGGTAGTTAAGTAGTTAAGCCAGTTGGTAATCCAGCAGGCTTTGTTGGTAGGTAGCTACTTAAGTCAGTCGTCTAGCCTTTATGCTATCTAGTTATGTCAGATAGTTAATTCAACAGGCTATCCAGCTGTCAAGCTAGGTGGATAGGTGGTTCACTCTGCTGGCTAGCCAGCTAGCTACATCTTTAAGTTAACTAATTAATCAGCTGG
>NW_006978118.1:0-811 GCF_000164805.1 Carlito syrichta | reverse complement strand
CCAAGTTAAGTCAGCTCACTAGCTGATTGCTAAGTAGGTAACTTGCCAGTATGTCAGCTGCTAGACAGCTGGCTAGAAATATAAGTCACCTAGTTAATTCAGCTGGATAACCAGCTGGCTAGCTATGAAGCAAGCTAGTTAATTCAACTGGATATTAAGCAGGACAGCTAGTTAAAACATCTAGCTAAGTCAGATGGGTACACATCTGGCTACCTAGGTAGTGATCTAGTTCAGTCAGGTGGATATCCAGCTGGCTAGCTAGTTAGTTAGCTAGTTATGTCAGCTGTTCAACCAGCTTGCTAGTTAATTGTCAGCTAGTTAAGTCAGCTGTCTTGCCAGCTGGCTACCTAGGTAGATAATCAGTTAAGTCAGCTGGATAGCCAGCTAGATAGCTAGTTATGTTACCTAGTTAATTCATCTGTCTACACAGCTGGTTGACTGGATAGTTATCTAGTTATGTAAGCTTTCCAGCCAGCTTGCTAGCTATTTAAGTCAACAAGTTAAGTCAACTGGATTTCCAGCTGGCTAGTTAGGTAGTGAACTAGTTAGGTCAGTTGGCTAGCCAACTGGGTAAAAATTTAAGTCAGCTAGGTAATTCAGCTGTCTTCCCAGCAGGCTAGTTAGGTAGCTAGGTAGTTAAATCAACTGGTTAGCCACCAGGCTAGCTAGTGTTGTCAGCTAGATATGTCAACTGGCTAGATAGCTGGCTAACTAGTTAAGTCAGTTAGTTAATTCTGCTGGCTAACCAGTTGGCTAGCTGGTTAAGTCAGCTAACTAATTCAAGTGGCTAGCCAACTGGCTAACTAGGTCA
>NW_006978117.1:0-658 GCF_000164805.1 Carlito syrichta | reverse complement strand
GAGACCAGCCCGGGCACCTAGGTGAGACCTCATCTTTACAAGAAGCAAAAAAAATGAGCTGAGCGTGGTGACACATACCTGTCATTTCAGACACTTGGAAGGCCACAGCAATAGGATTGCCAGAGCCCAAATGGTGGAGGCCGCGGTGGCTGATAGAGTGTCCCTGTGCTATGGCCTGGGTGACAGAGTGAGACTCCAAAGCAGAATATTAATACTCACAACTACCAGTGCAACCACAGGCAAGGCTCAGGGGATCAGTCTGGCAACCTGGCCCTTCAAGGCCCAGGAGAGTGGGCAGCCTGAGCCTGCAGGTTAGAGACCTGCCCAGGACAGGAGGTGAGACCACGTCTCAGCCATCAAAAAAAAATCCAAAGATTAGCTGGGGATGGTGGATGAGGCCTGTGGTTCCAGTCAATTGGGGGGCCGAAGAGGAAGGGTGACCTGAGCCCGGCAGGTGGAGTCTGCCCCTTGACTGTGCCCCTGCACCCTGGCCTGGGTGACCTTTGGATCGGCAGGATTCTGATTCCAAATAATAAAATTACCATCAGCACCACCACCACCACTCCTGCCACCCAGTGCAAGGAGTCACCTTGAAGGATGGCAGAGGCAAAGGCACTTTCCAGCCTGTCGTTTTCAGGATGTTCAAAGGTGGTCACCG
>NW_006978116.1:0-397 GCF_000164805.1 Carlito syrichta | reverse complement strand
AGCCCATAGCAAGACAACCTGAAATTTTTGGGGGACTGAGGACACGAGTAAGGAAGATTCCTTATTCTTACTTAGCAATAGGCAGTGAAGTTTCCTGTATGTGAGGACTCCCATTACCCAGAATCCTTCTTCAAAAACATGATTCGTGGTTACCTCTTAGGAAGATGGCCAGTTGTTTCTGGGATTGAGGACTTATGTAAACAAGATTCCTTATACTTTCTAAGCAATATGACTGTAGTTTCCTGTATATGATGACCCCCCATTACCCAGCTTCCCAGTTCACACTGCAGGATACTGAGACAGTTCCTGGTGACCGAGAATTCCAGTTTATTGGATATCAAGAGAAAGACTCCCATAATGTTCTTTGGGAACTGGAATCCAAGATTCCTGGTTCCCG
>NW_006978115.1:0-852 GCF_000164805.1 Carlito syrichta | reverse complement strand
AAAAAGACTCTTTGGACTTCCAAGCAAAGATGGTGAGAGGGGCAAGCTGGTCTTTGAGACCCTCCATAGAGGAGAACACAAGGAGACTCTGGATCTCTCCCCAGAGGCTGCAGATCCCATCATTGGCAGCCTGCTCTTCACACAGAGCTCGGCGGTAGACATCACTGAGGCATCACCACGGTCTGGACAGCTAGTGCAGCTGCCACTGCCGCCGCCACAGCCACTACCACGACAGCCATTCCACATCACACCACCAGTGCCTGAGGCGAGCTGCTGCTGCCGCCACAGCTAAGGCAGCCATAACACATTGCACCGCCCGTGCCTGAGGCAATCCATGACTTCAGACCTTGAAGCCCCTGCGAGCAAGATCTGCTGAGATCGCTCCTGCCACTACTGCCCCTGTGATGTCTTGCCAGGTCATGGGTCTCCTCCCATGTGCCTTGAGGCACATCTGACTCTGAAGAAATACAAAAGATCATTAGAGACTATTACATACACTTGTATGGAAACAAACTTGAAAACCTTAAGGAAATGGAGGACTTTCTGACATCACACAACCTGCCTAGGTTGAAACAAGAAGAAATTGAGACCCTAAATAGACCAATAACAATCAAGGAAATTGACTATGTAATAAGAAAACTGCCTACAAAATAAAGCCCTGGACCAGATGGCTTTCCAGCAGAATTCTACAAGACATTTAAGGAGGAGCTGATAGCAATTCTACTGAAGGTATTCCAGGCAACTGAGAAAGATGGAACTCTCCCTAAACCATTTTATGAAACTAACATCACATTGATACCCAAGCCAGGTAAAAACCCTACAAGAAAGAGAACTACAGGCCAATATCTTTGA
>NW_006978114.1:0-711 GCF_000164805.1 Carlito syrichta | reverse complement strand
TTGGATTCATTTTTCATGGCTGAGACAAGATTCTTACCTAGTGTTCCAAAATGGTCTGAAACACACAGACTCAGGCCATTCATTCACCTTGGCCTCTGAAGGGCCGGGATGCCAGACTGAGCCCGTGAACCTGGCCTGTGGTTGTGGCAGTGGTGGTGTTATCATCTTACTGAGTCAGAGTCATGCTCTGTCGCCCGGGCCAAGGCAGAAGGGACCGCTCTCAGCCACCATGGCCTACATCGTCTGGGCTCTGGCGATCCTCCCACCATAGCCTCCTGAGTGGCCAGAATGACAGGCGTGTTCCACCACACTTGGTTCATTGTTTTTGTCTTCTTGTAGAGATGAGGTCTCGCCAAGGTTCCCGATCTGGTCTCGAACTCGGGGCCTCAAGTCATCCTCTCGCCTCAGCCTCCCAAAGTGCCAGGGTGACAGACGTGAGGCCCAGTGCCCAGCCTCCACATCCCTCTCGGGGCCCCACTTTGAGGCCAGGTGACCAGGGACCCTGGAGAGGACAGCTTGAGTCACCCACTGAGCCCACTCCTGGGGAGCACTGGCACAGGGGCGTTTCTCTGACAGGGCACAGACATCTCTGCTTGCCTCAATCGCCAGGGTAGACCTGCTCGCTCATCATAGGGTCCTTCCAGGAAAAGGGAGGGCATGACTCTCTACCATCGGGGGGCCTGGCCAGGCAACTCATGCCTGTCTCCTCGG
>NW_006978113.1:0-705 GCF_000164805.1 Carlito syrichta | reverse complement strand
GATCTCCGGAGCCCAGCACATGACACCGGGGTGCCGTGAGTATGCCACTGCACTCCAGCCTGGACGACAGAGTGAGACTCCAACTAAAAAGAAAGAAACTGATTACAACCCTCACATCTTTAAGGGGTTCAAGACTTCACTGGCATGAGTAACTTCAGATATAGTGGAAATAGCAAAAGAACTAGAGTTAGAAATGGAAATCAAGGATGTAACAGAACTGTTGCAATTTCATGATAAAACTGGAATGGGTAAGAAGTTGCTTCCCAGCGATGCGTGAAGAAAGTAGCTTATTAAGATGGGACCTATTCCCAGTGGAGATTCTGTGAGAATTGTTGAAATGAAAACAAAGGATTTAAAATATTACACAAAATTAATTGATGAAGCAGCAACAGGGTTAAAGAGAAGTGACTCCAGTTTTAAAAGAAGTTCTACAGTGAGTAAAGTGCTATCAAACAGCATCATATACTGCAGATAAATTGTTTACGGGAGGAAGAGTCAAGCAATGCAGCAAATTGCACTGTTGTCTTATTTTAAGAAATTTCCACAGCCATCCCAACCTTCAAAAACCACTACCTTTGACCAGTCAGCAGTCATAAAATCAAGGTAAGACCCTTCAAAAACAAAATGGCTGTGACTCAGTAAATGTTTGGATGATCATTAGCATTTTCAGGCAATAAAATATTTTTTAGACATAATGCTATTGTA
>NW_006978112.1:0-804 GCF_000164805.1 Carlito syrichta | reverse complement strand
GGGAAACAAAAAATGTTGTTTGGGGCGAGATACAGTTAACAGGGAGGGAGGAGTAGAGGGGTCATGTTGTTTTGGGTCAAAATCTGCTGAACACTTAATGTGGTGTGGGCAGGTGCTCTTATATTATCACCCACCATGAAATAGGCAAATGCATTGAAAGAATCTCTAAACAAAACTCGTTGAAGTAGAAAGCAGTCTCTCTCAACAAATGCTAGCTGGTACACTGATGCCGGTGTGTTCCCGGAACTCTTACCTTGCAGGGGAAGTCTATACTACAAGGGTCCTGCCTTCCAAAAATAATTGTTTTTTTGGGGGGGTCTCCACTTATATATGTGTATATATGTATGTGTAAATATATACATATATATACATTTTTTAAACAATAAGTGAGCATTGTTATATACTCTCTCATCATGTCATCTCTCTTTGTTAGGCAATCATTAAAATAAATGTTTTATTTATTCCACAGTTAATTCTAATATACATAAACATATCTCTTTACTTTTAAACAGATGATTTTTTTTAGCATGACAAAAGGAATGAATAAAAAAAATGACTGACTATTGCATTGATAAATACCTTATCAAAAAAAAATCACATTATGACATAGCCCATATTCACACCTAAAATTAGGCAAAAATTAATTAATGATTATCCATGTATAATGAATAAAAATTTTTAAATATGCCTTATGAAAATTTGTCTATTATGTAAACATTCTTCCATGTTGTCAATTCCAGCATTTTGTTTGCCTTTAAATAAAGAAAATTGGCAATACCATGACTTCTATGACTATCAGCCTGA
>NW_006978111.1:0-356 GCF_000164805.1 Carlito syrichta | reverse complement strand
CCGGTCGGCGGCGGCGCGAGGGGCCCGGTCCGCCATCCGAGGCAGCGCTGAAACCCCGGCTCCGCGGTCGTCGGCGAGGGAGCGTGGCTCCACGGTCGGCGGCGGTGCGGGGGGCCGGCTCCATTTTCGCACGGGCTGCAGCTCGCCAGTCTATGGAGACTGCGGGGGGGGGGTCTGGCCTACTGGTTGGCGGCATCGTGGGGGTCCTTGTTCGGCTGTCGTCAGCGGCGCTTGGTCCGGGCTCTGTGGTCGTCAGCTGCGCGGAGGCTCCATCTCTTTGTCTGCAGAGGGGCTTGCTCTTCGGTCGGCAGCGGAGCAGAGAGCCAGTCTGTGCTCCCAGGCGGTGCGGGGGACAC
>NW_006978110.1:0-671 GCF_000164805.1 Carlito syrichta | reverse complement strand
AGGATGGCGACCAAATGGAAAGACTGTAATCACAGCAGTTTGGGAGGCCTAGGCAGTGAGGATAGCCTGAGTTGGGCAGATTGAAAGCAGCCTGGGCAACCTAGTGAAGAAAGAAAAGAAAGAAAGAAAGAAAGAAAGAAAGAAAGAAAGAAAGAAAGAAAGAAAGAAAGAAAGAAATCCATTATCCTGCAAACCTTCTGCCCTCAGTCTTCCCCACAGCTCCCCACATGTGAGGGTTCCCCAAGCTCGGCATCTACCAACCCCGACCCCCCTCAATGGCTGCATCCACTTTTTTGTGGGAGTTCTCGAGGCCATGGTGGTCAAAAGCAGGCACCTGTGCTAAGTTGGCCTCCACTGTCTGGTATCTGGCATTCCTCCTGCCAAGGCCTTCTGAGTGGCCAAAATGACAGTTGTGCGCTACCACGCTCAGCTCATATTTTTGGCTTCTTGTAGAGATGAGGTCTTGTCGTGGTGCCTGAGCTGGTCTCAGACCCGGGGGCTCAGGCCATCCTTTCGCCTCAGCATCCAGGTCCACGACATTACTTGGTGGAAGGTCCTCGTTGCCGAGTTGGGTTGCCGGTTCTCCAAGGCGAGAAATAAGCCCCAGATGCCCTGTTTTGATGGGTGCAGAGACAGGATCTCCCTGCCTGGCCTGGACTAGCCTTGAGCTC
>NW_006978109.1:0-514 GCF_000164805.1 Carlito syrichta | reverse complement strand
CCAGGGTGCCCACCCCTCTGCCTGACTCGTTCCACAGGGAGGACCCGCTTACTCCTCCCAGGGGCTGCCTTGAGGAAAGGGAGGGCATGACTCTCAAATTTTGAGGGGGGTGTGGACGGCTGGGCCATTCATACCTGTCTCCTTGGCACTCAGGGAAACCGACGGAGGAAGATGGTCAGAGCCTGGAGCTCGAGACTAGGCTGGACACCATAGCAAGACCCTACATTGACCCCAAGCAAAACAGAGGAAACCTTCAATGAGGTCAGGTTTTGGTGGGAGGATTATCTATGGCCCAGAGATCAAAACCAGGCAGGAAAACCAGGATGTTGACCAAATGGAAAGCTGGTGATAAAAGCAGTTTTGGAGGCCCTGACCGAGAGGATGGACCAAGTTGGGTTGTTTGAGATCAGACAGGGAAACCGAGTGAGGAAAGAAAAGAAAGATTTAAAGAAAAAAATAACGAAACAAAGAAATCCATTCTCCTGCAAACCTTCTGACCTCAGTCCTTTACCCC
>NW_006978108.1:0-8863 GCF_000164805.1 Carlito syrichta | reverse complement strand
TGGCCGCCCCCCGCCACTGCAGCCTTGACCTGCTGGGCTCCGGCGATCCTTCCGCCTCAGCCTTCCAAGTAACTGGAATTACAGGCGCGCGCTCCCACGCCCGGTGAATTTTTTGATTTATTGTAAAGATGAGGTCTTGCTGCCCAGGCGAGTCTCAAACCCGCGGGCTCAGGCAATCCACTCACCTCAGTTTCCCAAAGGCGCAGGATTACAGGCTGAGCCACCGAGCCCGGCTCTCTTCTTAACTTTTTATATTCTCCCCCATCTCAGTTCCTGTTGACTGATGCTTAATCAGACAGTCCCAAACTTCCTTGCCACAGAATATTCGGCACCTTATAACCCCTAACTTTCTATTCTCTTTCCCTATTTTATCTTTCCCAAGTTTTTTTTTATTATTTATTTTATTGTTTTGTTCTTTATTTTAGCGATGTAGGGTGCAATTCAAAATTAGGTATACAAGTGATTATTATACAGGTAAAGTTTGGGCTATCTTTGGTCCCCACTTTGCCTGGTTAGAGATTAGGTCCCCTTCTTGAAGTTGTGTCCCCACCCCTACCACACCCAGGCAGTATCCTGCTACTGCCAATTCCTTTTTTATAGTATTTTGGTAATTGCTAAGGATCCACTTATGAGTGAGAACATGTGGTACTCCATTCTTTGTTTCTGTGATAAATCACCTAGTATGATAGACTCTAAATTCATCAACATTGCTGCAAAGTTCATCTGTTTGTTCTTCTTTATGGCTACATAATATTACATTTTGTATACATACTGAAATGAGCTAAATCAGTTAATAAAATTAAATTGCTATCAAAATAGTAGTGTTAACCAGCTTACATCATTTTGTTTAAAGATTCCATTTTGGTTGCCTGCCACACCTAATAATCACACCTCAGTGCCTACATGTGATTACAGCAATGTTCCCATGACCACAGACCTTCAACTTTGTCCCCTTTCGGCAGGTAGTGCTGACCATTTCCTGCTGATTGTTACAAATCACCTAGCCGAAAGTTCCATGTATTTGCATGCTTTGTAACCTGAAATTAAATGTTGTGTTTTGCAAAGCCCCATTGTTACATTTCATATTTTGTTCTTATATTTTGTTAGTGCCCTAACCAAGGTGACTCTTTTGTGTAATGATTCTTCTACCTTGTCTCTATGTAGCTGCCTTACACTGTATCTTGTTGGAAGAACTCCAGGGACTTTCTGGGCACTGGTTATATCTGGGACATGAAATTAATCAAAACTTTCTAACAATCAAAGATTCCCATTTTCATTGCCAAGTTGTTAGTTAATAGTTGCTATGGTCACTAAGTTGCTATGTAGCCAATACGAAAATTTTGCCTATAAAATCTTATCACAAACTGCAGTAGTTTGTCAAGAGTTTTTCTGGCATTTGCCTGCTCTTAATCTGCACACTAATAATGAACTCATAATTAACTAAACTTGATTTGCTGGTGTGTTGGGAGCCAGCCTTGGAGGCCCGCCTGATTGACAAAGTCCAGGTGTGCTGAGGACCCGCGGCCGCAAAGCGAGTCTGGGCAGCTGAGGTCCTTCTGTCTTCCATCTTTGCTGTTGATACAGCTGAAGACATTCTGTGCAGTCATGGAAGAAGAAGATGGCATGTTTATGCGAAGAATCACAGCCAACCTGGAAATGTCATGGTTTATTTTTACATTTTCCCACTATGCCACTTGGTCTTTTCTAACATATGCAAGGGTTAAACTCTGAAGCACATCAAGAGTGCTTTCTTTCACTTGGTTATAAGTTACTAGATATTGTTTAAGTAACAAATGATATAAGTATATCCACTCCTTATTTGATTTAGGATTATGCAGTTTATTGTTTAGACATAAGGTTTCTTAGAAGCACAAGTTTATAGTAAGTTCAGTATGAATTCATTATAAGTTCTAACACTTATCTAGGAGTTATGTAGGTGATTTATAACACTGTTTTCACTACTTAGGATAAAGATTAATGTTAAGGTTTTTATTTAATTCTATAGTTAAAACTCTAAGTTAACATTTATAAAGTAGGTTTTCACTGAACTCATAATATAATAATCAGACACTTTTATGACAGATCAGCTAAAACAGAAAGTAACCTTGAGGGGCCTGGGAAACATTACTAAAGGCTTCTTTTGAGTTCTCTTTAGAAACAAGCACTGCAAGATAAGAGAAAAGTAATGAGGACATCTGGACAAGGGAGGCGATCACAGGACTCTGAAGAACATAAGAGCCTAAGATGAGAAAATTCCTGACACATAAAGAAATATACACTTAAAGAAACTTTCTTGAAACATTTGTAATTTGGGACATTGGACTGAAAGTATCATTGTTGGCTTTGTGAATAAGATGTTGTCTAAAAGCCTATGGGAATCTTGGTTTGTTTGCTACTAAGACCACTAGCTGGTAACTTTTAAAAGATATGTATGTGAAAGAATTTTCTTTGTCTTGCCTCTTCACAAATGGTATAAAAGCTCTGTGTTAACTAGCATTAAATCATCATCTGTTCAAGAAGCAGATGTCCGTGTATATGATCTTTGTCATTCGCCTATCCATCTCTCCTTCAGGACATCTCACGACCCTTGCAGAGCGGGTCCCTGCACTGGTGTGTCTCTTTCTCACTATTCAGTCATATTATTTGGAGGCCCCCTCAAGATATTCTTGTCTGTCAGCACAAGCAGCTGCTTCACTCTGGTCCTCCCAGGCTGTGAGGAGAGGTGCTGGGGCGGTACCACCTGAAATTCTCAGGACCCCTTAGCCTCTCACTTGTCTCTGAGAGGGTTGGAATGACTGCTGGCAGCTACACCCTAAAGGAACCAGAGTCCATCTGCTGTCTCCTAGGAGGTAAGAGTATTTTGGTTTCTAGTTTGCTCACCTGGTGCCACAGTTTTTCTGTTTTTATTTCTGGTCAAGGGAGTTATGGCCTGAGGAAGTCACCCTTTGGACACTATTCACTAGGCCAAGACGTTGGCTGAATAGAGTCCCTGTTCTCTGCCCTGAGGTGTTCCAGGGATCTGTAATCATGTTTTAATTTTTGTCTGTTTACTTGTTTGTTGTGTGTCATGGGTTCCGAGAGCTCGAAACAAGTCAGTCCTTTAAACTGTATGTTAAAGAACTTTTCTGTTGTCTTTGCTGAGGATTATGACATCTGCCTTATTAAAGGCAGATTCTGAACTCTCTGTCAGATAAACTGGCCTGCTTTTTACATTGGCAGGCCTTCTACAAGGTCTCTGGATGTTAACATCACTGAGGATGTTGGGAGAATGGTCACAGGAAAACCTAGTCATCTGAATCAGTTCCCTTACATAGACCAGTGGCTAAGTTTGGTCTATGTAAGGGATGTCAATGGCATGTTCTCTTGAAACTCCTAGTCAAGTTCTGGTCATTTCCTCTCATAAATGACCAGAACAGTCTAAGCCTCATGGTAACACCACCCCATCTACACCACTACTCCAGGAACCCAAGGTCCCACTGCGTTCAGCTCCTCTTCCCTCCTGCATGTTGTATCCTATTTTACCACCCTCTAGTGAGAATCCTCTTGAGGATCTAGTCCACTTTCACCCTCCATCATATGCTCCTCAGACTTCCTCACCCACTATTATCTCCATGGTTCCTGATTGTCCCCAGCTGTCTCCATCATCAGGTATGGTTGAGGCTGCCTCCAGTTCTAACCCATTTGTGTCTTCTCCACTTGTGGCAGCTTGACTTAGGTCCCATGCTTAACCAGTTCCAATCCTTCCCCTCCAGGAGGTTCCATCAGCATTGGGGGATAGGGTGGGAGGAGTATTTATGATGTATACCCCTTTCTCTTCTGATTTATACAATTGGAAGTACCAAAACCCTTCTTTCTCTGCTAAGTCACAGGCATGTATTTTGTTAATGGAATCTGTTATGCATACCTATTTTCCCACATGGGTTGATTGTCAAGAACTTTTGGTCACTCTGTTTACTGCTGAGGAGAAAGAGCACATTGGATTTGAAGCTAGAAAGTCCATTCTGGACTCAAATGGGGGCATGCAGGAGGAAAATGAAGACATTCATCCTGTACAGGGTTTTTCATCCTACTTGCCCAAATTGGAACTGTAACACCTTGGCAAGGAAAGAGCACTGAATATATATCACTGGACTCTATTAGCAGGTTTAAAGGGGGCAGCCTGAAAACCCATTAATTTGTCTAAAACTACTGAGGTTCTCCAGGGACCTGAGGAGTCCCCAGGGGCGTTTTTTGAACGTTTCCAGGAGGCGTTTTGAGCCTACACCCCTCTTGACTTCTCTGCTGCCAAGAATGCTTGGGCCATCAATTTGGCATTTGTGGCACAGGTGGCTACCGATATTCGAAAAAAAATTACAGAAGTTAGAAGGCTTTTAAGGAATGAACATTTCTCAACTGCTTGAAGTAACTCAGAAAGTTTACAATAAGAGATGCTGAGAAACAGAAACAAGCAGTACAGGCGACTGACAAAGGCTCAAGAAGACAGGCAAGAATCCTAGTGATGGTGCTCAGGGTCAGGTACTGGTTCCAAGCCTCCATGCCAAAAGTCTGATAACCAAAAAGGCCAAAAGGGTAAAAAAGCTGAACACATTGTTAGCAAAAAAAAAAAAAACAAAAAAAAAAAACTGTGCTTATGCAAGGAAGTTGGGCATTGGGTCAAAGATTGTCCCTATAATCCTCCTTCACACAAAAAAACGAACACCCAGACCCTAACCCCATTCTGGTCATGCCCTCAGCCAGAGAGGCAGAAAATGATTCAGTCTGAAGGGGCCAAGACTCTTTTGCCTTGGGCCTCACGAACCTATGGTAACTGCAGTTATTGGGGGTCCCCATTTCATTTCTTAGTAGACACTGGGGCAGAACATTCAATCCTAAAGTCACCATTAGGACCTATGTCTAAAAATCAACTTTTAATACAAGGAACAACAGGAATGATTACCAATTGCAAATTCACTTCTAATCAGACAGTTGACTTGGGACAAAAGCAGGTAATGCACTCATTTTTAGTAGCTCCTGGGTGTCCAGTCCCTCTGTGTTAAAATCTGTTACAGAAACTAAGAGCAACCATTGTGTTTTCACCCGACAAGACTGAAATATTTATTCCTATTACATAACAAATACTCTTAACTGTTCCACTTTCTGAAGATTATCTTTTAACTGCTCCAAAGTCTACCACTAAAAGTGTTCCATCAAGCTTACTTCTCCAATTCCAGCAGGAGTTTCTTTCTGTCTGGGCAGAGACCAACCCACCAGGATTGGCAAAAATCACCCTCCAGTGGTGGTAAGTTTACTGGCATCAGCTATTCCTGTCCACATCTGCCAGTACCCTATAAGTTTTCAGGCCCAGAAAGGAATTGCTCCTCACATAAAAAGACTCTTAGCTGTCAACATTCTGACTCCATGCAAGTCAACATGGAACACACCTTTCCTGCCAGTTCAGAATCTGGGAAATTCTGACTACCAACCAGTTCCAGATTTAAGAGAAGTCAACAAGCAGATAAAAACTATTCATCCAACTGTTCCTAACCCATACACTTTACTCAGTTCACTTGTCCTTCAAAATCATACATATGCTGTGCTAGACCTAAAGGATGCTTTTTTCTCTATTCCCCTATCTCCTGTCAGCCAACCTGCTTTGCTTATGTGTGGACAGATCCAGACAGGAGACACCAGTCAGTTAACTTGGATGTGACTACCACAAGGCTTCAAGAACACCACAACCCTCTTCAAGGAGGTCTTGAGACAGGATTTGTCAGATTCCATGACCAACACCATGAATGTACTTTGATGTACTTCAATACTTGGATGACCTCCTACTTGTGGCTGCAGACTTGGACACCTGTTTAAAGGTACTAAAGCTTTGTTACAACTTCTCCAGGACCTGGGCTATTGAGCATCATCAAAGAAAGCACAGCTTTGTTCTACAAAATTTTCATATCTTGAATACCAGCTGCATGAGGACAAGAGAGCCCTAACCTCAGCGCAGAAAAAAGCCTTTCTCCAAATTCCCACACCAACCACCAAGAAACAGGTACAGGAATTCCTCGGAGGCAGCAGTGTATTGCCAGCTATGGATCCCAGGATCTATTGAAATTACCAAACCCTTGTATTTGGTCACAGCAGGGGATCTACCCCTAAATTGAACTGCTGCTAAGGAATAAGCATTCCAGCAGGTAAAAGCAGCTCTAACTCAAGCCCTAGCCCTAGCCCTTCCAGATGTTACCAAACCTTTCTACTTGTTCATTCATGAACAAGAAATTGCAAAAGGGGTCCTCACTCAGACCCTAGGGCCATGGAAAAGACCAGTGGCTTATTTGTCAAAGAGACTGGGCCCCTTTGGCAATTTCTTGTAGCTTCTGACTGGCCCTCTTGTCTTCAAGCTATTGTGGCCACAGCTTTGCTGGTTAAAGAAACAGATAAGTTAACTTTTGGCCAAAACCTGGCTTTAACTCCCCATACTGTTGAGACTCTGCTCCAGGAAGCCTCTGTCCATTGAATGTCAAACTCAGGTATTACCTAGTATCAAAGCCTACTACTAGACCAGTCCAGACTAATTTTCTCTCCTACTCAATGCCTCAACCTGGCAACCCTGTTGCCTGATGACCATCTGGAGATGCTGGAGCATGACTGCAAGGATGTGTTCAACATCACCTAGGCCAGCCAGCATAATCTTCAGGGTACTCCTTTATGCCAGGCTGATGCTGACCTGTTCACAGATGGTAGCAGCCTGGTGCTAAATGGAGTCCATAAGGTTGGTGCAGTGGTACCTACAACTCATGATGTAATCTGGTCACAGGCACTGCACCAACAGGGTACTTCTTCCCAAAAGGCTGAGTTAATTGCTCTAACTCAGGCCCTGTGCTGGGGAGCAAAAAAATGAGTAAACATCTTCACTGACAGCTGATATGAGTGCTACACACTTCATGTACATGCCATAATCCACAAAGAATGTGGCCTTCTCACCGCAGCAGGTAAGACTATCAAAAACAAGGAAAAAGTATTAGCCCTCTTAGAAGCCATTTGGCTCCCTAAAGATGTAGCTGTTATTCATTGTAAAGGTCACCAAAAATCTGACACTCTAGAAGAAATTGAAAACAGCCTGGCAGACTGGGCAGCTTGGGAAGCTGCAGAACTCCCAATTAAGCCCCTATTTTACCAGCAAAAACTTTTCCAGTCCCTTCTCTCCCACGGTGGCCAGGATATACACACAGAGAAGAAGAGGCTGCAGAGCTGGCAGGAGTTTACAAAAAACCTGATAGCTGGTGGTTTAAAGACTCCAGAATTGTTCTACCTGAAGTTCTTGCAGGAAAACTAATAAAACAACTCCATTCTACCACCCGCCTAGGAGGAAGCAAAATAGCTGATCTGCTAAACTGTTTTTATATTATCAACGACTTAAAAAACCAAGCTAACTCAGCAACTTTAATGTGTCCTGCTTGTGCCCATGTCAAACCCAATTGAGGGTCAAAACTCCTTCCAGGAATCAGGGTGCAAGGATTAATCCCTGGTGAACAATGGGAAGTAGACTTTACTGAAATAAAACCTCCACATGCAGAATACAATTATTTACTGGTGTTAGTAGATAATTTTTCGGGATGGGTAGAAGCATTTGCCACAAGAAATGAAACTGCCTTTATGATTGCAAAATACTTGCTAAATAAAATAATTTCTAGCTATGGACTTCCTCATTCTATTGGCTCAGACAATGGTCCTGCCTTCACCTCGTCCATAGTACTGCTGGTTAGTAAAGCACTAGATATCAGATGAAAACTGCATTGTGCTTACCAACAACAAATCTCTGGACAGGTAGAGTGCATAAACTAGACTCTAAAAAATACTTTATCTAAATTAATAATAAAAACCAGTGAAAAGTAGATAGCTCTCTTACCTTTAGCTCTCCTTCAAGCTAGATATACCCTGTACAAGGCTGGGTTTACTCCCTATGAAATCATGTTTGGAAGACTCCCTACTCTGTTACCCCATTTATAGGATCCTATTCTTAAAAACATTACTAATCAATCTCTGTTAAAGTATCACCATTCTTTACAGTGGGTGCAGGACCTTGTCCACACCAATATCTGTGCTGTACTGCCAACTCCAACCTCCACACCATGTCATCCATTCCAGCCTGGAAATTTGAGCTGTGTCAAAAAGTGCCAGAAAGAAAGACTGACCCCCTTCTGGAAAGAACCAAATGAAGTCATCCTAACCACTCCAATGTTACTCAAAGTTGGCGAAATACCAACCTGAATTCATCATTCTCAAGTCAAGAAAGCTACGGACACCAAAGGCTGGCTCAGCTAAGCCTGCGGCTGGGATGCTGACATGACCTTCTGCCCAAACAACAACTGGACTGTGAACCAACATCCTAATAACCCTCAAGATCACCCTCCGAGCCCATCATCCTACATTACCTGACCTGCCAACACAGCAGAAACTGTGAAACTTTAACCATAACTGGTTATCTGAATACATTGCACTCATCCCTTGCCTTTCCTTTTTGTTATCCCAATTGTTCTAGGATATGGAGCAGCACTGCTTACTGCAGCTCCTGCAGAATGGTCATGTGGCAAGAAAGTTCTGTTAGCACTGTTTTATCTCTCATGTACTGAATGTGTTATTGCTCTATTATGCTTAAAATAAGTTTACTCTGCTTTATTCTAGCAAGCACCCCTTTGGGTTCAGCTTATCATACTACTTATACTTTTACTCTAAGTTCCTTTACTTCAGGACAAGTTTTAGCTGTCCAAAATTGGACACCTAACTGAAATCCAATCCAGTTTAAAGTAAATCTTCCAGATCTGGTACCTGTAGAAAAAAAGATGTGTATCTCAAAAGCCTGGAGTCTCTGGGTGTCTGAATTCTT
>NW_006978107.1:0-798 GCF_000164805.1 Carlito syrichta | reverse complement strand
CAAGTGTAACTTATATTCAGATGGAAAAACATGCAGTAATATACATAAAAATTGTTGTACTCTGTGCCGGGTAACAGCAGTTATTTCAATCTATCCTGTATAAATGTGGAGATGGGGGCAATCTAAGTTAAGGAATATCAAAACATCATAGATATATGCTTCATCATCTTCTTTCTGACCTGTCTTCTTTCTCCCATATTTTTGAAACACTTTTCACTTTAGGTAAATTTATGGACTCAAAAGTGAACAATTTAAAACTGAATTCAAAAGTGAACAAACATAGTTTAGCAGATTAATGCTCTACAACAGTACATTGAAGGAGTTTATGAAATGTGCCTTTCTGTGTGGAAGAAAGAGGTTCAAAGGTAGAAGTCACATACCCACTGTGCTATGCAGTGGGCCATGACTTGGCTCGGAGGATGTGGATGGACTTAAAGGTGACCATTTCAGCATCTCTTTCATCAGGATCCCTTGCTGTTAATGGTGATTTCATTCCTTGCCTTTTCTCTTGGTATTGGCACCAGGATCGCATCTCCAACCTTCCTTTGTAATGTTTAGTAGCCTTAACAAATCCTCCTTGCTCCTGTGGAAACCTTCCTCATGTTGTTATTCAGAAGAACTGAACCATTCAGTGGGACTGTGTTTCCTCATAGTAGTCAGCTCAATTTTGGTTGAAAAGAGAAAAGATAGTAGTGAATTGAAGAAAAGGGAACACATGACAAGGTATATTCTTATAAAATAAAGTCTGCAGCCATTCAGGGGATTCGAAGAGAGGACAGGGACAGACACAAACAGTAG
>NW_006978106.1:5116-6658 GCF_000164805.1 Carlito syrichta | reverse complement strand
CATTCCTTTCCTCCCCATTCCATTCCCTTCCATTCCATTCCATACCTCTCCATTCCATTCCTCCCTATTCCATTCCTCCCCATTTTATTTCCTTCCATTCCGCTACTTCCCATTCCATTTTTCTTCATTCCATTCCATACTTCTCCATTCCCTTCCATTCCATTCATTTATATTGCATTCCTTTCCATTACATTTCATTCCTCTGTATTCCATTCCATTTCTGTCCATTCCATTCCATTTCTGTCCATTCCATTCCATTTCTCTCCATTCAGTTACATTCCAATCTCTTCCTCTATTACATTCCTCTTCATTCCATTCCCTGCTATTCCATTCCTTTCCATTCCTCTGCATTCCAATCCATATCTGTCCATTCCATTCAATTCCTTTCCATTCTTCTTCATTGCATTCCTCGCCATTACTTTCCATTCATCTATATTTCTTTCCATTCCATTTCTCTCCATTCCATTCCACTTCATTCCATTGCATTCCACTCCATTCTATTCCACTGCATTCCATTCCATTCCTCCCCATTCCATTCCATTCAATTCCTCTCCATTACACTCCATACCTGTCCATTCCATTCTGCTGCATTCCTATCCTCTTTTCCATTCCTCTCCATTCCATTCCATTCTGCTCCAATTTTTTTCCCATTGTATTCCTCCCCATTATATTCCTCTCCATTCCACTCCTCTTCATTTTCTTTTATTTCTATTCTTCCCATTGTATTCCTCTCAATTCCATTCCTCTTCATTCATTTCCTCTCAATTCCAATAAATTTCATTTCATTCCATTCCATTACATTCCTACATTTCCTTTTAATTCCATTCATTTCTACTCCATTCCATTCCATTCCTCTCCATTCCATTGCATTCCTCTCCATTCCATTCCATCCTTCTCCAATCCTTTCCATTCCATTCTTCTCCATTGCATCCCATTCCACTCTGAAATGGAATTGAGAGGAATGCAATGGAACAGAGTAGAATGAAATGGAATTGAGAGGAATGCAATGGAACATTCTACTACATTCCATTTTATTCCATTCTACTCCTCTAAATTCTCGTCCATTCCTCTCCATTCCATTCCATACTTGTCCATTCCATTTCATTCATGTCCATTACATTACATTCCACTCCATTCCTTCCATCCATTCCATTCCTCACCATTCCATTCCATCGTTTTCATTCCTCTCTAGTCCATTCTATTCATTTCCATTTGTTTCCATTCCATTCCAATCCTGTCCATTCCATTCCTTTTCATACCATTCCATTCCTTCCCATTCCATAACATTACATTCATCACCACCCAATTCTATTTTTTCCCATTCCATTCCATTCTGCTCCATTCCATTCTATTCATGTCCATTCCATTCCATTCCATTCTATTCCTCTCCATGCATCTACATTTCATTTCCTCTATTACATTCCTCTCCATTCCATTTCATTCTTCTCCATTCTTTCTAATTCATTCCATTACTGTCCATTATTACATTCCTCCCCATTCATTTTTTCCTCCCCATTCCATTCATTCTTCTCGATTGCATTA
>NW_006978106.1:0-4672 GCF_000164805.1 Carlito syrichta | reverse complement strand
TCCTCTTTCCATTCCATACCTCTCCTTTCCATTCCATTCCATTCAATTCCATTCCTGTTCATACCATTCTATTTCTCTACATTCATTTTCATTCCAGACTATTCCTCTCTATTCCATTCCTTGCCATCCCATTTCATTCCATTCTATTCCTCTACACTCCAATCCATACCTTTACATTCTTTTCCATTCCTTTCAATTCTTATCCATTGCATTCCTCTATTTTACTTTCCATTCATCGACATTCCATTCCATTTCATTCCATTTCATTCCATTTCTCTCCATTCCATTCTACTCCATTTCATTCCAATCCACTTTATTCTGTTCCATTCTACTGCATTCCATTCCATTCCCCCAATACCAATCAGCAGTACTAATTCTTGCAAACATTAATAGTGGTTAATAAAACCAGTCTACAGTTAAGAATTAGTTCATATGGTTTAGAGTAAACATGCCAGAATGCCTTCTAACAGTCTGTTTTGATGATTGAAAGTTGTCTATTAAAAGACTACCTTGTCATCAACCCCCTCAGGTAACCTCCCACTGTGCAAGCTTTTCTCTCCTCTCAATATATCCTGCTTTTAAATAAATAACACTACCTTGCTCAGTGGATTCCTGAATGGCCACTTAGCCTGTAGTTTTTGAAATGGTGTGAATACCTTGTTTTCTTCACTTGTTGGGACTGAAAATCCATCATGTCTACAGCATTTGGTAGAGCACTGTAGGCAAATTCTTGAAGCCTAAGGAATGCTCGGGAATAAAGGTCCCCCCCATTATGATGTCAAAGTCGTGAGGCTGATGTCATAATTGACAAACTGACATGCTTGTTTCCCTGACTTTGCTCTCACCTTTTAAATTAAAAAAAATAGTCTTTTAGGCAATCTGCAGATTGAATTCAATATCCCTTAAGTTACCAACATTATTGTTCTCAGACCTGAAAACAACAATAAAGAATTCATATAAAAACAAACCACCACGGATAGCCAAAATAATCATTAGCAAAAGAAACAACACAGGCAGTATCACTTCTCCAGACTTCAAACACTACTATAATGCTACATTAATAGAAACAGGCTGGTACTAGTACAAGAACAGGCACATAGATCAATGAAACAAGATAGAAATTCTGGATCCAAAGTCTCAATTTCACAACCAACTCAGATTTGACAAAACATCCAACAACCACTGGGGAGAAGAGAACGTATTCAGTAAAGGTAATGGGAATAGACTGACCACATGCAGAGGATTGAAACAGGAAACCTATCAAGATACATATTTACTCTAAATGAATCTAAGACCTAAACATAAAACCTCACACTACAAGTCTCTTAGAAAACGCAGGAGACACCATTATGGAAATTGGAACCAAGAACCAATTCTGCTTCAGAAACCTCAATGCCCATATGTTAAGAAATAAGATAGAAAAGTGAGATCACATCAAATCAATGAGATTCTGCAAAATAAAACAAAAGAAAATATCTAAAGAGCAGAGAGAGAGCAAAAAGAATGGGAAAAAATATTCTCAACTATATATGTGACAGAAGCCTAACATCTGGGATCTACAAGGTACTCAAATACTCCAAAATGAAACAAAGAAACAGCCACATTAAAAATGGGCAAAATACATGAATAGACACTTCACAAAAGAAGAGATATGCACAACCAGCAGACACATGAAAAAGTGCTCAGCTTCACTCATAATCACAGATGTGCAAATCAAAATCACACAGAGATACCACCTACCCCTGAAACAATGGCTATTATTATTAAAACAAACAACAACAGATGCTGGTGAAGATGCGGAGAAAAAGAAATGCTTCTACACTGCAAGTGGACTGCAAACTACTGCAATCTCTCTGGAATATACTGTGAGGGTATCTAAAGAGACTACAAATTGACCTTCCATGTGACCCAGTAATTCCTCTCTAAAAAATATACCCGGAGAAACTCAAATCATATTACAAAAAAGATACCTGCACAAGGATGTTTGTTGCAGCTCTAATCACAATAGCAAAAAATACGACACCAATCACATTGCCCACTGAAGTTGGAATGCCTAAAACAAATGTGGTACATTTTCACAATGGAATATTATGCAGCTATAAAGAAGGACACATATATGGATTTTGCAGCCACTTGGATGGATTTTGAGTCGATCATTCTCAGTGCTTTATCTCAGAAACAAAGAACAGAGTTCCATAAGTTCTCACTCATTAGCTTACCTTGAATAATTATAATGTGATATGAAAGTGATTGGCAGTAGTGGGAAGCTGTTGAGTGGGAGCGGTGAAACTGGTAGTGGAGGGATACTGTTAAGGGACGAAGGGGCATAACTCATCAATCTGGGTCCCTGCATAATCATTGTTCATAAATCCAGCCCGGAATTGTACCCCACAGCTTTATAATAAAAACTGAAATAAATACTTAAATAAATATACAAATAAGTGAAAGCTATAAAACAAGCATCTGACATCATTTGTTTTATTTTACTTTTTAATTCTTTTAATTTTAAACATGGGAACAATTCAGCGTTGGGTGTACAAAAGTTCATCATGCAAGGAATGATTTTAAACTATCCGTATAATACTTCAATGATAACTTCTTTCCCCATTAATATGTTAGAATACATGGTATAAGTCTGCTTTCATCTTGGACTACTAGTATGTTTCTCACATAAATGGTGAATGTTCTATTCTGCAGAAAATATAACTTGTTGAGATTCCAGATGCATATCATCCTTAAATAACTAATCCTTGAACAACTCTGTACCTAAGTGCTATTTGAAGACAAAAATGCATAATAAATCTCAATATTTTTAGAAGAAAATAAGTATTGCAATTTAATATATCTTTTCCCTTAAAATTTGTGCACATGTTTTTGTTTCCCTCTGTATTTTCTGCTAGTTAATTCTGATTAAATGATACAGATATGCCATCCTTAGAGGAAACTTCCCCTACACACTTGAAAGATTAAATCACATTCCCTTGATGTTTTAAAACAATTTATATTTTCAAAGTGTATTTCTATTTAAACACCTAGTATTTTTTCTCTGCCTAAGACACAATTCTGTACTCTGCAAAAAGACTCTGATTATTTTGATTTTTTTTACTCACCAAGCATTTAAAATCTGGGACATGAAAAAAAGTTAATTTGGGGCTCGGCATTTATAAAGCAAAATAACATGAAGATTTACAAAGAAGTAATTATTTTGGACTCTCAAAAGATTAAAAATTTAGATAATTGAAAATTCTGGAAAATTGAGTTTGATCTTAGCTAATGCAATGAACAAATCTTCAGAGAAAAACTGCTCATGGCTGCTAAATATTACTAAAAACATCAGAAAGTTTCCAAACACAAGAAAGTGCTAAAATATTATTTGGTTGTGTTATAAGCAAGCTCCAACAGGACTCTGTGGCCATAAGAAGCAATATTGCCTAGATAGAACGAAACATTAAAATGCCTTCAAAAATATGGCAGATATTTCCTGAGACCTCCCATGAAATTGTCCCCCGTTTGTTGAAAAATCAAGTCCTCTGAAAATGCAAAGCCTTTCTTCTCAAAATCAGCAGCACTTATTCTTCCAAACATGAGTAGTGTTTAAGAAAACCAGTCTACAGTTAAGAATTAGTTCATATGGTTTAGAGTAAACACAACAGAACACCTCGTGACTAACAGTCTGCTTTGATGATTGAAAGTTGTCTATTAAAAGACTACATTGTCGGCAACCCCCTCAGGTCCCCTCGCACTTTGGGAGATTTTCTCTTCTCTCAATATATCCTGCTTTAAAAAAAAAAAAAAAACTACATTCTTCCGTGGATTCTTGAATGCCCACATAGCCTGGAGATGTTTTTGGATTGATGTGAACACCTTGTTTTCTTCACTTGTTGGGACTGAAAATCCATCTTGCCTACAGCATTTAGCAGAGCACTGTAGGCAAATTCTTGAAATCTAAGGATGGTTTAGAAGTAAAGGTCCCACCAATGATGATGTCAAAGTCCTGAGGCTAATGTAATAATTGACAAGCTGACATGCTTGTTTCCCTGACTTTGCTCTTATGTTTTAAATTTAAAAGTTAGCCTTTTATGCAATCTACAGAATCAACACAATACCCATTAAGTTACCAATACCATTCTTCTCAGACCTGAAAACAACAATAAAGAATTCATATAAAAACATAAGCAATCACGGATAGCCAAAAGAATCCTTAGCATAAGAAACAAAGCAGGAGGTATCACTCATCCAGACTTCAAACTTTAGTATAAGGTTACAGTAATCAAAACAGACTGGTATTGGTCCAAGAACAGGCACATACACCAATGGAACAGGATAGAGATTCTGGAATCAAAACCTCACTCTCTCAACAAACTCAGATTTGCAAAATAAAAATACAACCACCATTGGGGAGAAGAGAACGTATTCAGTAAATGTAGTGGGAAAAGACTGACCACAGGCAGAGGATGGAAACAGGAAACCTATCTATCATGATACATATTTACTCTAAAAGGATCAAAGACATAAACATAAAACCTCACACTACAAGAATCCTAGAAAACGCAGGAGACACCCTTATGGAAATTGAAACCAGGAACCAATTAACCTTCCAACACCTAAATGCCCATACGTTAAGAAATAAGATATACAAGTGAGACCTCATCAAACAATGAGCTTCTGCAAA
>NW_006978105.1:0-552 GCF_000164805.1 Carlito syrichta | reverse complement strand
TTATTAGAAATGGCACAGCACAAAGTTTGGGCTGGGCCACATTCCTGAGGGCCCAGCGCATACTTTGAACTGGGCTGCATTCTTTTAGGCCGGATTTAGCTACAGTTAGTGTAGGTTTTTCTCCCTATTTTATAAACTGTATTTATTTTATTCATAGAAAGTATTGTAGAATAGGTCATGCTAACATCAGGAATCATGTTTGTTCAAGCATGATCAATCATAATATTTTCAGGTTTAATAAGAATACAGTTAACTTTAGAAATTTCATTGTCTCCATTTTTTACTATTGTGGTTTTGGCCTTAGTACATTTACAACTTATATTTGGGTTTTATTTTTAGAAGCTTTGTTGCTGATGATCAGCTTTATATATTAGGATCAGGAATTAGAGACTTTCAGAGAAATTAGGATAGATATATAGGACTTTAGAATAGCCATTTTGTTGAGAGATTTTAGTCTATTGTTTCAAAAAGTGGCCCACCATGAACCTTGGACTGGGCCCCTTCCTTCAGAGCCCAGTGTGATATTTGGTCTGGGCCACATTCTTTAGGAAT
>NW_006978104.1:2185-2634 GCF_000164805.1 Carlito syrichta | reverse complement strand
TGAGGCTGCGGTGGCCGGGAGCGGCCACTGCACTCCAGTCTGGGTGACAGTGTGAGACTCTAACTCAAAAAAAATAAATAAATAAAATAAAATACTTTTTTTTGTAGAGATGTGAATCTCACTATCTTACCCAGGCTGTTCTTCAACTCCTGGACTCAAGAGATCCTCCTGCCTTGGCCTCCAAATGTGCTGGAATTACCAGCATGATCCACCACCATCGCAGTTTGCGGTCTTTGTGATTTAGCAGTTCAGTGCCTAAGACTGCCTCTGGCAAAAGCACAAAAGAAAATAAGGAAACATGAACAAGATATTTTATTTCAGTCGTTTGTTATGCTGAAAGTTTTTGAATGAATGTTTTTGTTTTTGTTTTGAGTCAAGGTCTCACTCTATCACCCAGGCTGGAGTGCAATGGCAGGCTCATGGCCACCCCAGCATTGACCTGCTG
Organism: Carlito syrichta; assembly: GCF_000164805.1. Lineage (NCBI taxonomy): Eukaryota > Metazoa > Chordata > Mammalia > Primates > Tarsiidae > Carlito > Carlito syrichta. The sequence continues at coordinate 2,189 of NW_006978104.1, read as the reverse complement.
GGTT
>NW_006978104.1:0-742 GCF_000164805.1 Carlito syrichta | reverse complement strand
CAGGGATCAGGAGCCTGGTTGTATAGAAAGTTCCCATTTACTCCCCATCCCTCCCCAAATGCACACACAGCCTTTTCCTACCATCAACACTCCTCACCTGAGCTCCCTCACCAAGGCAGTATGTTTGTTACCAAGGTTGAACCTTCAAGGACACATCAAAATATCTGCAAGGCCCTAGTTTACACTGGGGCTCACTCTCTAGCACAAGGGTAATTTTAGTCTTACAGAATGAATTGGGAAGTATTCCCTCTGCTTCCATTTTCTGGAAGAGCTTCTATGAAGTCAGTGTTACCCTAATTATCAAAACCACTCACAAGACATTACAAGAAAAGTACATACCATTTTTCATGAATAGATGCAAAAATTCTCAACAAAATATTAGCAATTCAAATCCAACAAAATTTCTTTCTAAAGATTGTTAATACCACCCATTTCAGATTAAGGATTAAAGAATATAGATCAAATACATAACAATTATTTTATATTTTTATGTTACTTCCTAGGTAGCCTGATAACACTCTATTCATCTTTCTCCAGAGATTACAGTATTAAGAGTTAGTATGGTTAGTTGAATGTGAGTTAACCCACTCAACCTGGGATGGACTATGTCCTGTGATTTTTTTTTCTTCTCCAATGTGTGGCACTTATTACAGTGCCAAGCATTATAATAGGTATCCACTATACTTGATGGATAATTGAACTGAGACTTGTTCAGTTAACTCAGAGATCCTAACCAAAGCAG
>NW_006978103.1:0-690 GCF_000164805.1 Carlito syrichta | reverse complement strand
TGTCGAGGTCTGCCCCACCCAAGGTTTTCTGGATTTTGCTGTGGTCGAGGTGTGGTCTTGCTATGGTGTCCAGCCTGGTCGTGACTCTTGGGCTCCAGCCATCTTCCCATCTCAGTCTCCCCAAATGCCAAGGAGACATATGTGGGTCACTCGGCCGTCCCTGCCCCCTGAAGGTTTGAGAGTCATGACATCCCTATCCCTGAGGTGGCTCCTGGGATAAGCGAGTGGGTCCACTCTGAGGAACAAGGCTGGAGGAGGGGTGGGAGCCCTGGCGGTGACATGCCCATGTGCCAGGCACTCCCCCTGCAGAGGTCCCGGCAGGTTACTATGGCCGCCCTCTCCGGGGTCACAGGTCATCAGATAGTAGTGGACCTCGCTCTGGGGCCCCAAGAGGGGTGTGGATTCCAAGCACGAGGGCTCACGTCTCTCATCCCGGTGCTCTGGAGGCTGAGAAGAGAGGATGGACTGAGCCCCCGGATTCAAGAACAGCCCGGGCACCTTGCCCGGACCACATCTCTACAAGAAGTCAAACAAATGAGCCGAACTTCATGGCGCAGGCCTTCCATTTTGGTCATTCAGGAGGTCACTCTGGGTGGATTGCTGGAACCCAACTTGTGGAGGCCGTGGTGGCTGAGAGCAGAACCCTAAACTCTGGTCCTGACAACAGAACTGGACTCCAACTCAGAATAA
>NW_006978102.1:0-774 GCF_000164805.1 Carlito syrichta | reverse complement strand
AATGGGGAGGGGTCAGGGATTCTCTAAAGTCAAGAAAAAGCTAGAGTTGCCATAGTTTCACCAAAACAATAGCCAAAGCATGTAGTGAGTTATATTCCTTAAAGAACTCTCAGGTACAAGCCAGGCAGGGTGGCTCACGCCTGTAATCCCAGCACTTTGGGAAGTGGAGGTGAGAGGATTGCCTGAGCTCAGGAGTTCGAGACCAGCCTGTGCAACTTGGCGAGACCTTGTCTCTACAATAAACTAAAAAATTAGCCAGGTGTCACGGCGTATGCCTATAGTTCCAGCTACTTGGAAGGCTGAGGTGGAAGAATCACCTGAGTACAGAAGGTGGAGTTTATGGTGACTGTGAACATGTCACTGTACTTCAGCCTGAGCGACAAAGTGAGACTCCGACTTAAAAAAAAAAAGAACTCTCAGGTACAGTACCTCATTTAATCCTCACAACAACTGGATGAGATGCCAGGCAAGCATCTCTTATTTCTGTTTTATATATTACAAAAATGAGGCCTGAAAAATTTAAGGGACTTTCATCTAATGCCCAAGACTGATTCAACAGAGCATGAACAAGAATCCCAAACACACTGTCCCCCAGACACTCCAAAGTCCACAACATAAAATATTTATCACAAGCTACTACAGTGTTGCTAATCCACAGCTTACATTCTTCTCCAAGATAAGAAATCCAGATATGTTATTTCCCCATATCTTCTTTAATTTCCAACTGAGGAAATTACTTCTGCACTTAAAAATTACTCTGTCCTGGTCAGTCTG
>NW_006978101.1:0-816 GCF_000164805.1 Carlito syrichta | reverse complement strand
GATTCGTGGTTACCTCTTAGGACGACAGCCTGTAAGTTTGAGATAGAGGACTCATAAGGAAGATTCCTTATACTTCCTTAGCAATAAGACATGTAGTTTCCAGTATATGATGACCTCCATTACCCAGCTTCCTGCTTCACTCTGTGGGATGCTGAGACAGTTCCTGGTGACCGAGAATTCCAGTTTTTTTGATATCAAGAGAAAGATGTCCATAATGTTCTTTGGGAACTGGAATCCAAGATTCCTTGTTCCCCTTCACAAGACCTCCACAAAATTAGGAATATTACAAACCCAAACCCCAATTTCTGCCTGCCCACCCACAAGAATTTCCTGTACTTTGAGGTGACCTGAATCAAAGAATTTTGTACCACTATACGTTTTTATTCTGTAAATATGATTATGGTAGTAGATGGTCCCAGGAAACAAAAGGATTTCTAGGGCCAAATCCTTGATTACAACAAACAAGAGGATCAGAAAGATCCTGAGGATGTTTAATGACAGATTTAGCGTATCCACGGAGCAAGTAGCTCTGAAAATGTTGGGACCCAGATGCCCAGATTGCTGATTAAACCTTATCAAGAAGCCCTGTAGATTCCAGATAATGAGAACTCCTAGAACCGGATTTCTTTTTATTCTCAGTAAGGTTCCCTGATTTTTCCTGTCGATTTGGATTCCCAATTCCGTATATCAATAGACAGATGCCCAGAAGTTTTCTAGGTACGTGGTTTCCATGATTCCTGGTTACTATTAAAAATACATAGTAAACATTAGGCAAGTGCAAACCCTTGTCCCGTCTCAAAATAAAAAGAGAAACGG
>NW_006978100.1:0-625 GCF_000164805.1 Carlito syrichta | reverse complement strand
GTAACAAGCTAGCTAAGTCAGCTGGTTAGCCAGCTGTTAGACATTTAAATCAGCTAGTATATCAGCTGGCTCCAGCAGACTAGCTAGGTAGCTAACTAGATAAGGCAGCTGACTAGACAGTTTCCTAGCTGGTTAAGTCAGCTAGCTAATTCAGCTGGCAAGGCAGTTGGCTTGCTAGTTAAGTCAGCAAGTTAAGTCAGCGAGCCAGGAGGTGGCTAGCTAGTTATGTCAGCTAGTTAAGTCAGCTGTCCTGGCAGCAGGCTTGCTAGGTAGCTAGCTATTTAAGTCATCTAGTTAAGTCAGGTGGTTAGCTAGGTATCTAGCTAGTTAAGGCAATTAGTTTAGTAAACTGGCTAGCCAGCTACCTATCAGGGTACCTAGTTAGTTAAATCAGCTGGCTAGCAAGCTGGCTAGCTAGTTAAGTCACATAGTTAAGTCAGTTCTCTGGCCAGAAGGTTAGATAGGTAGGTAGATAAATCCGTTGTCAAGCCAGAGGGCTTCGTAGGTAGGTAGCTAGTTTAGTGTGCTGGGAAACCATCAGGATATCTAGTTATGTCAGATTTTTAAGTCAGCTGGCTATCAAGCTGTCTAGCTAGGTTGGTAGCTAGTTAACTCTGCTAGCTAG
>NW_006978099.1:0-750 GCF_000164805.1 Carlito syrichta | reverse complement strand
AAGTAGAATCATAAGACACTAAAAAGGCAAGTAGTATCATTAGACGGTAATAAGTCAAGTAGTATCATAAGTCACAAATAATTCAAGTAGTATCATAAGACACTAATAAGTTAAATAGTATCTTAATACACTAATATGGCAAGTAGTATCAGCTGACATAATAAGGCAAGTAGCATCAGACGACAACAATAAGCAAGTAATATCAAGCGACACTAATAAGGCAAGTAAGATCATAAGACACTAATAAGGTAAGTAATATCATAAGACACTACTAAGGCAAGTAGCAGCAGACGACAATAATAAGAAAATTAATATCATAAGACACTAATAAGGCAATAGGCATGAGATGACACTAATAAGGCAGGTAGTATCATAAGACACTAGTAAGGCAAGTAGTATCAAACGACACTAAAAAGGCAGGTAGTATCAGATGACACTAATAAGGTAAGTAGTATCAGACAACAATATGAAGGCAAGTAGTATCAGACGACACTAAGAAGGCAAGTAGTAACAGACGACACTACGGAGGCAAGTGGTATGAGACGGCACTAAAATAGCAAGTAGAATCAGACGGGACTAATAAGGCAAGTAGGATCATAGGGCACCAGTAAGACAAGGAGTATCAGACGGCACTAACTAGGTAAGGAGTATCAGAAGTCACTAATAAGGCAAGGAGTATCAGAGGGAAGTAACAAGGCAAGGATTATCAGACAGCACTAATAAGGCAAGTAGTATCAGATGGCATTAAAG
>NW_006978098.1:0-705 GCF_000164805.1 Carlito syrichta | reverse complement strand
AAAGGGAATGCTTCTACACTGTTGGTGAAAATACAATCTAGTTCAACCACTATGGAAATTAGTGTGACGTTTTCTTTCTTTTCTTTCCTTTTCTTTTATTTTTTTGAGTTGGAGTTTCTCTTTGTCGCCCAGACTGGAGTGCAGTGGCCGTTCCCGGCCACTGCAGCCTCAACCTGCTGGGCTCCAGTGATCCTTCCGCCTCCACCTTCCAAGTAGCTGGAACTACAGGCGTGAGCTGCCACACCCAGCTAATTTTTTTGATTTATTGTAGAGATGAGGTCTCTCCAAGTTGCCCAGGTGGGTCTCAAACTCGTGGGCTCAGGCAATCCACTCACCTCAGCCTCCCAAAGGTATAGGATTACAGGCTGAGCCACCAAGCCTGGCAGTGTGACATTTTCTAAAAGAACTAGAAACCCTCCATAAATTCCAGCAATCCTGGTAATACACCTGGAGGAACATAAATTTTGTATAAAAAAGACACCTGCACATGCATGTTTGCTGCACAATACACAAAAATATTGAAACATCCCTACTGCCCATCAAAAGTGTAATGGATGAAGAAAATATGATTTATATACAAATTGGAGTATTACACAGCCACAAAGGAGGACAAAATCATGAACTTTGCAATAACTTGGACATCATTATATTTAGAGGTCTATGTACAGAAATGAAGAACTCATAACCATATGTTATTACTCATAT
>NW_006978097.1:0-4944 GCF_000164805.1 Carlito syrichta | reverse complement strand
GGCTCACCAGTCAGACAGCCAATTAGTTAGTCAGCTATCTAGCCAGTTAACTAGTTAAGTAAGCTAGAAAATCAGTTAACTATTCAGGTACCAAGTTGTCAGCTAGGTAGTAAGGTTGTTAGTCAGCTAGCTAGTTGAGTCAGCTTTCAAGACAGCTAGCTATTTAGATAGTTAAGTCAGCTAGCCTGCTAACTACCCAGTTAGCAAGCTAGTTAAGTCAGGTAGTTAGACAGCTAGATAGCTTGTTTGCTAGCTAGTTATGTCAGCTAGATAGCCAACTAGCTAGTTAAGTCAGCTAGCAAATCAACTGGGTACTTAACCCACTTGTCAGCTGGCAACTCAGCTAGCTGGTCAGCTAACTAGTGGGCTAGCTCACTTTCCATCAGTTCAGGTAGCTAGTCAACTCATTCACCTTACAACCGTTCAGCAAAACTAGTCAGCTCTCTCACAAGCCAACAGGTCACATAACTTGAGTCAGTTAGTAGGCTAGTTAACTGAAGGGTTAAGTCAACTGGTTAAGTCAGCTAGCTAGCTAGTTAGCAAACGGGTTGAGTCAGCTGGTTGAGCAGGCTAGCTAGCTAGTTAGCTAACTAGTTAATTCAGCTGGATAAGTCAGATAACAAGCTAGTTGGCTAAGGAGTTAAGTAACCTGCCTGAGTCAGCTAACTAGCTTGCTAGCTAACGAGTAAAGCCAGATAAATAAGAAAGCTAGCAAGCACGTTAGATAATGAGTAAGCTAACTAGCTAGCTAGGTGGTTAAGTCAACTGGCTAGCCAGCTGGCTAGCTAGTTAAGTCACCTAGTTAAGTCAGCTCTCTGGCCAGCAATTTAGCTAGGTAGTTAGGAAGTTAAGTCAGCTGGCAAGCCAGCAGGCTATGTATGTAGGTAGTTAGTTAAGTCAGCTGGTTAGCCATCCATTGTCTAATTATGTCAGCTAGTTAAGTCAGCTGGCTATCCAGCTGTCTAGCTAGGTAGCTAGCTAGTTAAGTCTGCTGGCTAGCCAGCTGGCTACTTCATTAAGTCATCTAATTAAATCAGCTGACTAGCCTGCTGGCTAGCTAGGTAGCAAGGCAATTAAGTCAGCTGGCTAACCAGCTGGCTAGCTAGTTAAGTCAGATAGTCAAGTCAGCTTGTTAGCCAGCTTGCTAGCTAACTAGTTATGTCAGCTGTATAGCCAGCTGGATATATAGTTCATTCACCTAGTTAAGTCAGCAGACTTGCCTGCTGGCTAGCTAAGTAGCTTGGTATATATTCAGCTGACTAGAGAGGTGACTAGCTAGATATGTCACCTAGTTACTTCAGCTAGATATTCAAATGACTAGCTATGTTGTAAGCTGGTCAATTCAACTGGCTAGAAAGCAGGTGAGCTACTTAATACAGCTAGTTAAGTCAGCTGTCTAGCCAGCTGGCTATCTAGGTAGTAACCTAGTTAAGTCAGTTCGCTAGCCAATTGATTAGCTAATTAATTCAGCTGGCTATCCAGGTTGCTAAAGAGGTAGAGAACTAGCTGTGGGCTGGCTAGCCAGCTTGATTACTACTTAGTTCGGCTAGTTTAGTCACCTGGCTGGCCAGCTACCGAGCTCATTAATCAACTAGTTAAGTCAGCTGGCTAACCAGTTGGCTAGTTAAAGTCACCTCGTTAAGTCAGTTGGTTAGCCAGCATGCTAGCTAGTTAAAAAGCTAGTTAAGTCAGATGGCTAGAAAGTTGGCTAGATAGTTATTTCAGCTAGTTAATTCAGCTGGCTAGCTAGGTAGCTAGCTATTTAATTCAGCTAGTTATGTCAGCTAGCTGACCAGTTAAGTCAGCTAGATAAGCCAGCTAGCTAGCTAGATAGCTAGCTAGGTATCTAGCTAGTTATTTCAGCTAGTGAAGCCAGCTGACTAGCTAGGTAGCTGGCTACTTAAGTCAGCTAGTTGTCAACTGACTAGCTAGTTAAATCAGCTAGTTAAGTAAGCTGGCTAGACAGTTGGCTAGCTAGTTAGGTCACCTAGTTATGTCAGCTGACTAGCCCACTGGATAGCTAGGTAGCTTGATATTTATTCAGCTGGCTAGACAGCTGGCTAGCTAGATATGTCACCTAGTTAATTCAGCTGGATAGCCTGATGGCTAGCTATGTAGCAAGCTAGTAAATTCAACTGGCTAGAAAGCAGGCCAGCTAGTAAACACAGCTAGTTAAGACAGGTAGTGACCTAGTTAAGTCAGTTTGCTAGCTAATTAAGTCTGCTAGAAAAGTCAGCTGGCTATCCAGGTGGCTGGAGAGGTAGAGAGCTAGTTATGTCAGCTGGCTAGCCAGTAGGATTACTAGTTAATTCAGCTAGTTTAGTCACCTGGCTGGTCAGCTACCTAGCTTGATTATCAACTAGTTAAGTCAGTTGGCTAACCAGTTGGGTAGCTAGTTAAGTCACCTCGTTAAGTCAGTTGGCTAGCATGCTCGCTAGCTAGTTAAAAAGCTAGTTAAGTCATTTGGCTAGACAGTTGGCTAGCTAGTTACTTCAGCTAGTTAAGTCAGCTGTGTAGCTAGGTAGCTAACTAATTAAGTCAGTTCGTTATGTCAGCTAGTAAATTCAGCTGGCTAGCTAGGTAGCTAGCTAGTTAAGTCAGCTAGTTTTGTCAGCTAGTAAATTCAGCTGGCTAGCTAGGTAGCTAGCTAGTTAAGTCAGCTAGTTAAGTAAGCTGGCTAGAGAGTTAAGTCAGCTAGTTAATTCAGCTGGCCAGCCAGCTGCCTTTCTGGGTAGCTAACTCATTAATTCAGCTGGCTAGCCATCTGTGTAGCTAGTTAGGTCAGCTAGTTAAGTCAGCTCGCTAACCAGCTGGATACCTTGGTAGCTAGATAGTTAAGTCTGCTGGCTATCATGAGGGGTACATATGTAGTTAACTAGTTAAGTAAACTGGCTATCCACCTGGTTAGCTAGTGATGCCAGCCAGTTAAATCGGCTGCTAGTCACCTGGCTAATGAATTCAGTCACCTAGTTGAGTCAGCTAGCTAGCCAGCTGGCTACCTGGTTAATTTTGCTAGTTAATTCAAGTGGCTATCCATCTGGCTAGCTTGGTAGCTAGCTAGTTAAGTCAGCTAGCTAGCCAGCTGGCTAGCTGGTTATGTCAGCTAGTTAATTCAACTGGCTAGCCACCTGACTAGCTAGGTAGCTAGCTAATTAAGTCAGCTGGCTAGATGGCTGGATAGTTAGTTAAGTCAGTGAGTTAGGTGAGGTTTTCTTACGGCTGTCTAGCTAGGTAGCTAGCTAGTTAAGCCAGCTGGCTGGCCGGATTACTATCTAGTTAATTCAGCTAGTTAAGTCAACTGGTTAGCCAGCTTTCTAGCTAGGTGTCTGGCAAGTTAAGCAGGCTGGTTTGCAGTTGGTCAGGTAGGTGGTCAGCTAATTAAACCAGCTGTCTAGCCGGCTGACCAGCAGTGCTGCTGGCTAGATAAGCCAACTGGCTATCCAATATCCAGTCAGCCGGCTTGCTATTTAAGCTGGTTGGCTAGCCAGCTGGCCAGTCTGCTAGGTAGCTAGCTGGCTGCCTAGCCTTCTAGCCAGCCAGGTAGGTAGCTACTTATGCCAGCTGGCTAGTCATCTAACCCACCAGGAAGATAGCTAATTATGTCAGCTGGCTAGCCAGCTAGCCAGCCAACTACCTCCTCAGCTAGTTAAGTCAGCTAGCTAGTCTGCTAGCTAGTCAACTAGCTGGTTAAGTCAGCTAGCCAGTTAACTTGCCAGTTATCTAGCTAGTTAAGTCTGCTGGCTAGAAAGCTAGATAGCTTGTTTGCAAGCTAGAAAAGTCAGCTGACCTGTCGGCTCACTCACCGGCTGACTCTTTAAGTCAGCTCAATTGTCGACTCACTCTCTGGCCGACTATTTAAGCCAGATAATCGGTCGGCCATCTAGCCGGCCAAGAAATTAAGTAAATTAACCAATAGGCCGACTAGTCGGCCAACTTGTCAGCTGACATGTTAGCTCAGCTAACTTGCCAGCCAATTAGTTAGACCAGTTAACTAGTCAGCGAATTAGTCGGCCAACTACTTAGGTCAGGAAACCAGTAGACAACGAATTAACCGAACTAACTAGTGGGCCAACTCGTCAGTCAACACGTTGACTGAACTAACTAGTCGGCCGACTAGATGTTCAACTTGTTAAGCCAGCTAACAAGTTGGCCAAGTAATCAGACAACCTGTTACAAGAGCTAAGTTGTCTGCCGATTCATCAGCTACAAAGTTAAGTCACCTAGCTAACTGATTAACCAACTAGTCAAGCCTGCTAGTTAACTCATTTCCCAACAAGATAAAACAGTTGGCTAATTCATTAACCAACTAGTTAAGTCAGTTAGCTATCTCGTTATCCAAGTAAAGTCAGCTAGCTAAGTCAGCTAGCTAAATAGCTAGCTAGCTAAGTCAGCTAGCTAAATAGCTAGCTAGCTAAGTCAGCTAGCTCATTAGTTAGCTAACTATTTAAGTCAGCTACTTAAGTCTGCTACCTAACAAGTTAGCTAATTATTAAATCAGCTAGCTTTCAGCTAGTTAAATAGTTAGCTAACAATTTAATTCAGGTAGTTAAGTCAGCTAGCTAACTAGTTAAACCAGCCAGTTATGTCAGCTAGCTAAATAGTTAAGTCAGCCAGCTAAGTCAGCTAGTTAAGTCATCTTTCTAAATTAGTCAGTTGGTTAATGCAGCTAGCTAGCTAGTGAGGTAATGGGTTACATCAGCAGGTGGGGTCAGGTAGTTAGCTAGTTAATGGGTTAAATCAGCTGGTTGAGTCAGCTAGCTAGCTAGTTATCAAACGGGATGACTCAGCTGGTTGAGTAGGCAAGCTAGCTAGTTAGGTAACGAGTAAAGTCAGCTGGATGAGTCAGCTAACTAGCTAGTTAGCTAACGAGTTGTCAGCTGGTTGTGTCAGCTAGCTAGTTTGTTAGCTAATGAGTTAAGTCAGATGATTAAGTCACCTAGCTTG
>NW_006978096.1:0-1381 GCF_000164805.1 Carlito syrichta | reverse complement strand
CGAGCTCCTAGGCTCAAGCCATTCTCCTACCTTGGCCTCCCAAAATGTTGGAATGACAGGCATAAGCCATCGTGCCTGGCCAGAAGTGCCCAATTCTTAAACAAATGGTGTGATAAGCTTTAACAGATGTGTCCACTCAGATGCACCAAACCACCAAGACAAGATTCCCATCACCCAGAAAGTGTCCCTGGACCTGTCCCCACTGTCTCTGCCCTCTGCCCAGAGACAATCTCTGTATTGACTTCTGGCACCACCCTGTGAATGAAATTATGTCATATGTTTAAAGATGAGCACGAGTAAAAATCAGGAACAGCAGCTTCTAGTGGCAATGTCAAACAGTGTAGGCGCTTTGGAAAACAGTCTAGCAGTGGCCCAAAAGTCTACGTATCAAATGCATATTTGGTATCAAGTTACCATATGACCCAGCAATTCCTCTCCTAGGTTCAAACATATCCAAGGCAAATGAGACATAAAGTCTTGTACATGAACATTCAGAGCAAAATTATTCGTAACAGCCAAGAAAAGGGGAGGTAAGCAACCCAATGTCCATCAACTGACAAATGAGCAAATAAAATGAGGCTTATCCATACAGTGAACTATTTCTCAGGCACAAAGAAATGAAAGACTGATACGTGTTACAGTGTGCATGAACCTTAAAAACACTACACTAAGTGAAAGAAGTCTGTTGCAAAAGACACATATTGTATGATTTCATTTATAAGAATGTCTACAACAAGCATATCCATAGCTACAGAAAGTAGATTAAGGGTTGTCTAAGATGAGGAGTAAGAAGAACATTGGGTACAGACTTTCTTTTTATTTCTATTCTTTTTTATTTTTTGATACAGGTTTTCACACTGTCACCTGGCTGGAGTACAGTCATGATCATAGCTCATTGCAACCTTGAACTCCTGGGCTCAAGTGATAACAGCTTCCCAAGTAACTGGTACTATAGGTGTGCACCATGATGCCCAGCTCAAAATTATTTGTAGAAAAGGAGTCTCACTCTGCTGCCCAGGTTGGTCTTGAATGCCCAGGCTCAAGTAATCTTCTCACCTTGGCTTCCCAAAGTGCTAGGATTCCAGGCATGAGTCACCACACCTGGTCCATACTTTCTTTTTTGAAAACATAAGCATGTTCTAAGACTGGTATATGGTATGTCATTTATATCTCAAGGAAGTTGTTTTAAAAAAACAATATCAACAAACATAGGGTCACCTGTAACAGAGAGAGAACATGGTGCAGCAGTCTTTCAGTGGAACTTATACTGAAGACATGTTTGACCTTGTGGCCCAAGAACCCCAAACCACCTGGGGAGCCTAATTGGTGTTCAGGACGGTCTTCTTCCCATGAGAATGTCCTGAAGTCCGCTGTTTTTCCC
>NW_006978095.1:0-783 GCF_000164805.1 Carlito syrichta | reverse complement strand
CAGGCTGTTTTGATTATTGTAACCAATACCGGGCTGTTTTGATTATTGTAACTTTGTAATAAAGTTTGAAGACTGGGAGTGTAATAACCTCCTGCTTTGGTTTTGTTTTTTGCTGAGGATTGTTTGGTAATTCATGGTTGTTTATGTTTTCATATGAATTCCTGTACTGCTGTTTCCAGGTCTGAGAAAAACGCTGCTGGTAATTTAATGAGTATTCCATTAAATCTGTAGATTGCCTTGGGTAGGATGGACATCTTAACAATGTTGATACTTCCAATCCATGAGCATGGAATATTTTTCCATTTGTTTGTGTCATCTTTGATTTCTTTGAGCAGTGTTTTGTCGGTGACCTGCACTGACCAGGGAAGGGTTAGGACCGCACCGGTGAATCAGAACGGAGAGAAGAAAACTACTCGGAGGCAGCTCTTCTGGGAACAGTCTGGCCAAGACTGAAGCCGATTTTATTCAAACCTTTTCCAACTTATATACCATTTTCTATACCCTCCAGCAATGTGATAATCACTCACTGGGGGCGTACAAGTTTCGTGCTTTACAAACTATGCATCACAAGACCACCACGAGATCTGCAATTTCCAAGCAAACAATTCAAATTCCATGATGCCTGCCGTGCTTACATCAAGGTCACAGGTGCACAATTTCAATACAAATCGTTCAAAGTGTTTTCCATAATGTTCAACGAATCATTCATATTATACTCTTTGCTCTATACCCTGATTAATACAAAAAACTTTCCTGAGTTAACTCTAGGTTCAATCCAAGTTC
>NW_006978094.1:0-3754 GCF_000164805.1 Carlito syrichta | reverse complement strand
CGGGTTATAGGTTCACTCCCTGAAAGCAGTATGAGGTTAACAGAGGGAAGAGAATGGAGCAGGCAGTGGGGGAAAGAGGGTGGTGGAGAGAGAGAGGAGTGAGAGGGAAAACAGATGAGCGTACCGACTGGCAAGTGAAAAGAGACACAAATACTGAAACAAATAAAAAGAAAAACACTAACCAGGACTAAAAACTAACCAACAACCATATAAAAAATTAAAACGTATAATGATGCTAACATATAAGCTAACCAACCTCCTTATTGTTGTGCTATTTCTCTATAAAAAGATGGGGTTTGCTGAGAAATAAGAAGGAAAAAAAGAAAAAGAAAAAAAAAGAAAAGGGATAGATTAAAGTCAGTAAACTAACAGAACCAACCAAGCACATTCTGAGGCTTTTCCTTTAAGTCCACTGTCCTTTCAGCTCTGATTTCTAGCTGTCTTTGCAGGCTGGTAAAATCGTTCACAGTTAGGGTCATTTGCCCCAGCCTGCTATGAAGAACAGTTGGGATATGGGCTCCCTGCCCAGTCTATTACTGAGATCCGGCCTTGTCTATTTATCAAGGGAAAGAGCATCTGTCATTCCCATTTTGATGTTGTTACCTTGGATCTCCAGCAGGTGGTGCTATCTCACCGCTCCAGCAGACCTTTATCTGCAGCTGCTGATGCCTACAGCTCGGAGGTAGCCCAGGAAGGGAGGGAGCTGGTGACGGTATCTGCAGTGGCTGCGGCCACCTCCCCATTCACATGGGAAGCTCCACAAGCCTGGCTCCGGGCAAGGGGCATGGTGCAGCAGTGGCAATGGCAGCAGCAGCCGCGGCAGTGGCAATCTCAGTAGATCCTGCTTGCAGAGCCTCACGGTCCAAAGGTATGGGTCACCTCAGGCATGGGCAGGCAATGACCCCACCGGTGGCATCCATGGCTGCAGCAGCGGCCCAGACTGCTGTGATGTTTGAGCCATGGCGGCAGCGGCAGCTGAGCTCCCGTGAAGAGCAGTCTGCTGAAGATGGGAGCTGCAGCCCGTGGGAGAGAGCTAGGGTCTTTATGAGTGTTCTCTTTCACAGAGGATCTCACAGACCATGCTGCCCCGTCGCCATCTGGCCAGAAGTCCATTGTTGATTTCTTATCTCAGGTATCTGTACATAATCCCACTCAAAGTAAGTTAGTATCAGCAATTATTCCTCCATATCAAACATATGTCTGAAAAATCTACTTAACTTGTTTCACAAAGAAAGGAGCAAATTAGTTTAATTAGCAGCAGTTCTCATCCCTATTTTCTTATATTGTTGCTGAGCTAGTGTTCTGAGACAAATATGCTAGCAAGGAGTTACACAATTAAAGTAAGTATGTAAATTGTTCAATTATAAAAGAAAAATCATGATGCACACAAAGCCCTTAAAAACATTGTTGGCTAATTCTAAAGATCCTTACGATGATGCTGTCTACATGGTGTGATATTTGCGTCATTTTAGCTCTTTCTTCTTTCAGGTCTGCTCAAACGGTGCTTCAGTAAAAGGACCCTCTTTGGATAAATAAAATGCCCCCCGCCTTCACACTCCGTCCCTCTGGGCCTATTTTATTTTTCTCCATGTCACTTTTAATCCCCTGGCATATGTTTGCTTACATCTTTCCATCTGTCTCTCCTACTCCAGCGAAAGCTGTATGAGGACAAGGGCCTCACTTTATTTATAGCTGAATCTCAATGCCTGGCATGGGATTGGTGCTTAATCAGTATTTGTGAATTAATGAAAGGATTAATTAATACATGAGTGCTGCTAATAAAAGTTGCAGGATGCTAGGAATAAAAGACAGCCTCAGGGGAGAGCTGGTGGAAAGGCTTCCTTGAGGAAGGGACAAGCATGTTGAGACAGGAAGGGGTGAGGAATGGTGAGATCACCACAGTCAGACGGAATGGCTCGCTGAAGGGCTAGAGGGGCGCGATGAGTTCCCAGAGCGGAGAGAAGGCCACGGGGGCTGGAGCTCAAGAGTGCGGAAGGGCGGTAGTTCCGGCAGAACCCGAGGAGACAGACAAGGGCCAGGCCCTGCAGAGCCTTGGAGTTTGTGTGGAGGTCTCCGTCTTCACTGGGCGAGTGGCAAGGAGCTCTTGAAGACAAGAACGTGTGCGTGAAGGTCCATAGCAGCATTCTCAGGCAAAAAGTGGCAACACCCCCAAGTGCACCAACTGGATCTGTTTATGAATGGATAAACAAAACGTGGCCTTTAGAACTTAGCATTTTTTTTTTTTATGGCTAACACATGCCACAACATGGATGAAAACACTACACTAAGTGAACGAAACCAAATACGAAGTACCAAATATTGTATGATTCCATGTGGCTGAATATCCAGAATGGGCAAAGCTATCGAGACAGAAAAATAGATTAGTTGTTGCCAAGAATAGTAGAAGGAAGGAAATGAGTAGTAACTGTCAAGGCTATGGGGATTTGGGGTAATAAAAAATGTTCTTGAATTAGATAGGGGTGATGGTTGCATACTTTTGTGTATACAAATGCCACTGTTTCATACACCTTTGAAATGGTAAATTTCATGAATTTAATGGTGTATAAATTATGCCTTGATTTACTTTTATTTTAGTGTTGTGGGATACAAATGAGGATTTGCTACAGAGTTAAATTGTGCGCAGGTGAGGTTTGGGCTTGTAGAGAGCCCGCTCTCCCCCTAGTGGTGAACCTGGTCGTTGTGTCACAGTTCACTTAGAGTGATGGTCTCCAGCTGCATCCATGTTGCTACAAAGCCATGATTCTGTTCTTCTTTATGGCTATGTGGTATTCCATCATGTATATGTACCACATTTTCTTCATCCAGTTCACTTTCAATGGGCAGGGTTGGTTTCCATGCTTTTGCTATTGTGAATAGTGCTGCAGTGAACTTACATGTGCACATGTCTTTTTGGTGTATTCCCAGACCTGGGATTGCTGGATCATATGGAAGCTCAATTTTTAGTTCTTTAAGAAATTGCCAGCCAGGCTCAGTGGCTCAGCCTGTAATCCCATGCCTTTGGGAGGCTGAGGAGAGTGGATTGCCTGATCCCGCGGGTTCGATACCTGCCTGGGCAGTGACACCTCGTCTCTACAATAAATCAAAAAATCAGCCGGGTGTGGCAGCGCATGCCTGCAATTCCGGCTACTCGGAAGGCTGAGGCGGAAGGATCGTCGGATCCCAGCAGGTCGAGGCTGCGGTGGCCGGGAACGGCCACTGCACTCCAGTCTGGGCGACTGAGTGAGACTCCAACTCAGAAAAAAATGATAATAAAAAAAAAAGAAAGAAATCGCCACACTGCTTTCCACAAAGGTTGAACTAGCTTACATTCCCCACAGCAGTGTAGAAGCATTCCAAATAGCTAGAACCACAGGCATGTGCCACCATGCCCAACTGATTTTCTGATTGATTGTAGAGATGGGGTCTCACCATGTTGCTAAGACTGGTCTCGAACTCCTGAGCTCAGGTAATCCTCTCACCTCCACCTCTCAAAGTGCTGGGAATCCAGGTGTGAGCCACTGCACCCAGCTCTGGAACATATTTTAATAAATGGTACTCACCCTTTAAAAAAATCAATTTATGGCCGGATGCAGGGCCTCACACCTGTAATCCCAGCACTTTGGTAGGCTGAGGTGAGAAGATCGCTTGAAGCCAGGAGTTGAAGACCAGCCTGGGAAACATAGCAAGATCCTATGTCTGCAAAAAATAACAGGCCAGACATGGTGGCACACATCTGTAGTCTCAGCTACTCAGG
>NW_006978093.1:0-6559 GCF_000164805.1 Carlito syrichta | reverse complement strand
CTGAAAGAACAAAACAAACAACCCCATTATAAAATGGGCAAAAGATATGAACAGACACTTCACAAAGG
This sequence comes from Carlito syrichta, assembly GCF_000164805.1. Taxonomy (NCBI): domain Eukaryota; kingdom Metazoa; phylum Chordata; class Mammalia; order Primates; family Tarsiidae; genus Carlito; species Carlito syrichta. The sequence continues at coordinate 6,491 of NW_006978093.1, read as the reverse complement.
AAGACATCCGAGCAGCCAACAGACACATGAAGAAATGCTCAACCTCACTAATCATCAGGGAGATGCAAATCAAAACCACACTGTGATACCACGTAACTCCAGTCAGAATGGCAATTATCAATAACTCAAAAAATAATAGTTGTTGAAGAGGGTGTGGCAAAAAGGGAACACTCCTACACTGTTGGTGGGAGTGTAAACTAGTGCAGCCTCTGTGGAAAGCAGTGTGGCGATTCCTAAATGCTCAAAACATCAAGCTCCCATATTCCCTGCAACCCCCCTACTGGGAATATACCCTGAAGAACTTAAATCGTTCTATAAAAAAGATACCTGCACACAAATCTTTATTGCAGCATTGTTCACAATAGCAAGAAACTGGAACCAACCACGCTGCCCAAAAGAGGACTGGATTTTAAAAATTTGGTACATATATACAATGGAATACTATGCAGCCATAAAAAAGAACAAAATCATGAATTTCGCAGCAACCTGGATGGAGCTAGAGTCTATAATACTGAGTGACCTCTCACAGAAACATAGATCTGAGTATCACATATTCTCACTCATATAGTGGACCTTGATCATCCAATGCACTACCATAAGAAAATGACTGACAGTGGGTTGGAAACTACGGAAGGGGGATAGGACTAATGGTAGTAAACATCAGTCTGGGGACGGGGAGACACCTGTTATCAACAAGGGAGCCTGAATGAAGCATATTTGTATACCTAACCCTTAACTATACCCCACAATATCAAAATAAAAAATATTGATTAAAAAAAAAAGTCATGCCAGCAAACACTGAAGACAGCCCTAATTTCCTAGTTAGAATAATCTGTGGGTAGGCAGGTCAATCCTCACACCTGTGAATCTTCACAGTTTGGATCAATGACAAATTCAAAAACAAAACAAAACAAACTTCACCTCTAGAAGAATCTCAATCCCTGAAATGATGACTGACAAATCCTACAAAGGAAAATGCTGTCTTGTGGGGGCTTTTTTTGCGTTTTTTTCTTTTAAAGAGAGATTCATGTTTATTGCTGTGTCTCTGCATACTGATGAGCTCTCACATGCAGTGTCATTGAACTTGAGAAAGCAAAGCTTGCAAAATGGAGAAAACCAGTTAAGTAAAGCAGCTTCAGATTGCAACCAGCTGCTCTCAGCCGGGATAGGCAAGAGCTGGAAGTCTACTGCCAAGTTCTTAGCAAGCAGATCGACCATCACTCTTAATCTCACAGAATATTTATGAGTGAAATGGCTCTTAAATTAACCCGAAGTTCACTATTTGTAGCTACTCATGAGAGAAAAGATAGGAGTGACAACCCATTCCTAGAGATTTGGTGGGGACATTGTCTGGTTGAGGCTATAAGCTACATCCTAAACTAACAACTTAATTTAAAAATATACTCTGAAAATATTTTAATCATGTGTCAAGTATTATATAATTTTTTTGCTAGATTGTTAGCTCTATGGAGGTGGAAATTTTTCTGTTTTGCTCACTGTATTCTCAGCAAGGGAAAAATGCCTTCCTTATAGTAAATATTGTGTAGTATAACTGAGTATATATATTCTGAGTTTATATTATTATTTATAAATGTTTTTTTCCCTTATTCATATTAACAAGTGCCCTGGTAACTCATACAGTTCAAAATAATTCTGCCTATCATTTGCAATATTACATAATACTCATACAAGTTTTAATTTGCTATTTTGAAGTAAACTGAATGAGACTTGTCAAAAGTCACTTAGCTAGTAAACATTGGCTTCAGGTCTCGAGTCACTTGAAGGTGTTGATATCATTTACATGCCACATATATCCTGGCTATATTGAGCCTATTATATTTTGATTTTCTCCTTAACTAAAGATATGTGTCTATAGCTGTGTTCCCACTTGGATTTTTTTTCCATCCCATACCAATTATTTGCTCATTTATAATGTAGACTCACTCCCTTGCACAATGAAGGAAAAGAAGTTTGCTCTTTTATGTGGAGTCTTCACCAAAGTGTTTAAAAGTCTGGTGGTGCCTCAAATTCAATATGAGAAGCTGCAGAGGTGACAAAGGCCCAAAATGGTATCTCTCTCGGAAGTGCATATGTCACAAAAGAGGGAAACAAGTCAAAGCAGAGATGTATGTCTTGGAAGGCAGAATAGGAGTGATATAGTAAGGGAAGAAACACACATACACACACAAAACCTTTTACACAAGTGTGTGAGTTACAGCAAAACTTGACTTTTTCTTTGGCAAAATTGGATAAAGTTTCCCCAAGTGACTCAGCTTCACTTTACAGATGAAGATTATGAAGTCAGAGGTTAAAATTTCTACTTCCAAGTTCCCCTGTAAAAAAGGGGATATCATCTGCTCTAGAAATAACATCATAGTCCATATCCGGAGCACTGTGTATAGACAGCTGTGTGTGAAATTGAAGAGATTGTTGGTGTTGTTTTCAGAAGAATGTATTAATTCTACTTCTTTTTTTCCAAGAAAATCGCACTAAGGTCTCATATTGTTTTATCTACATAGCATTTAACAAGTACAAATGTTGCATCCATAAAAACATAAATACTAATATGTATTTCTTGAGATATTTTAAAACTAAATTTTAATTTTGATGGTTGAAAATGGTATTCCATTCTTTAAAACAAAACATTCATTTATAAGGTAGAAATTGGACTTAGAAATATTTTTGTCACCATGTTTCTATATTAGAGAGTGGGAAACTATTTCTTATGCAGTTAACTGTATACATCAATCATATGCATATCGTCTTTTTGTGGTTTGTCTGAACTTCTTTCCCTCTCAAAGCATTCAAATTCAGGCATAACTTATTTTATTATTTTTCACTTTCTTGCACTTCACAGATACTGCATTTTTCTTTACAAACTGAATGTTTCTGTCAGCCTTGCACTGAGCAAATCTATCAGCACTATTTTGCCAACAGCATGTGCTCACTTCATGTCTCAGTGTCACATTTTGATAATTTTTGTGATGTTTCAAACATATTCATTATTCTTATACATTAAGAGAATCTGTGATCAGTGACCTTTAAAGCTACTATTGTAAATGTTTTTGGGCACCATGAACCATGCCCATATTAGATTGTGAAGTTTATTGAAAACTGTGCCTGTTCTGACTGCTCCACCAACCAGCTGTCCCCCTGTTTCTCTCTCCTTCCTCAGGCCTCTTCATTTTCAACAAGCTTGAAATCTGACCATTTACTAACCCTACAGGGACCTCTAAGTGTTCAAGTGACAGAAAGAGCCCCACATCTCCCACTTTAAAGTAAAAGCTAGAAATAATTAAGTTTAGTGAGGAAGGCATTGCTAAAAGCCAAGACAGGTCTAAAGTCAGACCTCTTGTGCCAGTTGGTCAGTTTGTCAATAAGAAGGAAAAGTTCTGGAAGGAAGTTCAAAGTGCTAATCCTGTGAAATAGGCTTGATGATATGGAAAAAGGTTGAGTGGTTTGAATAAAAGATCAAACCAGTCACAACTTTGCCTAAAAGCAAAGTCTAATCCAGAGCAAGTTTCTAATCCTCTTTAACTCTATGAAGGCCAATATAAGTGAGGAAGCTGCAGAAGAAAAGTTGAAAACTAACAGAGGTGGGTTCATAAAGTTTAAGGGAAAACCTGCCTCCTAATACAAATGTACAAAGTGAAGTCGCAAGTTATCCAGAAAAATCTAGCTAAGATTAACAGTGAAGCTGGCTACACCAGACAACAAGTTTTCAATGCACACACAACAGCCTTCTATTGGAAGATGCCATCTAATACTTTCATAGTTAGAGAAGTTCAATGTCTTAACCTTTCAAGGGAAAGGTTAACTCTCTTGTTTGGGGTTAGTGTAGCTGGTAACTTTAAGTTGATTTTTAAGTAGGGCTCTTAAAAATCATGCTAAGTCTATTCTTCCTGTGCTTTATAAATGCAACAACAAACTTGGGTGATGGTACATCTGTTTATGGTATGGTTTACTGAATATTTTAAGACCACTGCTCAGAAAAAAATTCCTTTCAAAAGATTACTGCTGATTTACAATGCATCTAGTCCCCCAAGAATTTTCATGGAGATGTACAAGGAGATGAATGATATTTTAATGCCTACTACCACAACATCCATTCTGCAGTCCATGAATCAAAGAATAGTTTTAACTTTCAAATCTTATTATTTGAGAAATACATTTTGTAAGGCTATAGCTGCCATAGATAGTGATAGAATAGATCTGAAGAGTCTTGGCAAATAAGTTGAATAAATGGAAAAAATTCACCATTCTTGCTGCAATTAAGAATATTTCTTTCTAAAGTTTAATCATATGGTCTTATCTTTAGCAGGCTAGGACTTTTATGGCAATTACAAATAGGATCTTGATAATCTGGCAGGTGCATACATGAATTGACATTTAAAATTGTGGTAATTAATTTGATAATTAAGAGACCAGCTTAAAATAAAGAAAAAATATTTATTTTAGCTTGTAATCCCCTAATTTTCATTTATTTTGTTGACATGGGTGATTTCATTTTTGTTGTTAAATTAAAAGTGATTTTCTTTTCACACAATTAAATACATACATACACGTTTCAAATTCCCATCTCTTTATTGCAAAACACTGAATATGATAAAACTCTAGGCAGAATAGTATTTCACCACTAGGTCATTAGAGTCAAAACAGATGGAAGTGAAGAAGGAGATGTTGCTTTCTCATTTTAGCTGAACTAGCTTGAAGGGTCACTCACCTGATTATAAAGTGGAACTACAAAGCATTATTATTACAAATAAGCTCTGTCAATATAATTTCACCTTCTTCTGAAGTTTTAACCAGAAATTGATATTTTAGCTTTGATGTGACTCAATGTCCTAGAGATGACCAGGGAAAGGAGAGTGTTGACTGCTAAATGAAGTCTCACTGCCATGCTCAGATGATGGCAGTCTACCAGCTGCTCCTCTCCTGTCTGAAGACAAATTATTATAGACCTGAGAATCTTTCTCAGCTCCAAGTAGACTGAAATTTAACTGCACTTGAGGATAGCAATAAATCATGATAGATCAAAAGGTCTACTAGTTAATAAAAAAGAATGATTTGGAGTATTTCCTTTAATTTTAGTCTAAACTCTCTCTAGACTGCATGTAGTATAAAAGAAGTAGGGAACTTTGTCCATACACAAATTGTCTTGTGTTTTACATCCATATTTTGAAGCCTCTGCTCAACATTTTCTTTCAGGTCCAATTCGTGATCCTGACATTTACAGAGAATCAAATTGCTGATCATTTGAAGTTGTTTGTATAGGTTGAATTGTGACCTCATAATGAAAGGAGATTTCATTGAGGTCTGCAGTATACATTTTTTCATATTGGAGAAAATAAAACTAAGTTTTTGCCACTTGGTTAAACAGGAAATAAAATATTATAGGATAGATTTGAAGTTTCAAATTGATTTCAGTGAATGTTATCATCTTCTCCCATTTATAAAGGCTTAATTTTGTGATATAATTAACAGGACTGCAAATGTTTTCTTTTTAAAAGAACACATGTAATTTGATACCTGGGATATTTCAGTAAATTCTTATTTTGGCTGTTTCCCTCACAGAGGGAGATGGAAAGCCAAGACCATAATAAGGTAATTAATCAAATTAAATACCATTATGTTTCCCACTCCCTAATCTTTTAGTGTTCATAGACATAGACCTTGTCTAAAAGCACCACAGAAAGATGATATGATTGCAGTTAAAAAGGAGAAAAACACTATACATTGGTTAAAATTTTGCAAGATCACCTCTAAGGTTTCTATATAAATTGATTATGTGGATTAACAAGTAATGTCAGAAAAATATTAATATTTTAAAATGTGCTCGGGGGTCCCAAATTAACCTACAGTCAACTGAGAGGCTATCTCTAAGGCAGAGGATAACAAGGATAGAGGATATTTAAAATATTCTCAAAATTATCTAGTTTCCTGCTTCACTAGTGAGAGTTTTAATTTGAAAGTATCAGTATCTGAGTAATTTTCTGAAATTATTTAACCAGATAATTTCTAATTTTAAAGGGAGAGCAGGGGAGCTTATTCTTAAGATTCCTGTGTATCAACTAAATAATAAATAGACAAGAGGTTTTCAAGGAGTGTATTATAGCTCCCTTATTCCTTTATGATATACCAAATGGCTTATCTCAAGCTCCTGAAATATAGCTCACAAAATATAGCAAAAAAAAATATCATCCTCTAGATAGTTGTCTAGCAAGTGGACAAGAGCCCTGTCCTGCAAGTCCAGTCTTCTTAAAGGATGCTAACAACTAAACTGCAGTGTTGACAAAGTGTACTGAAGGATAAAGTATAAGCAGAAAGGGAATTTGAATGATTCTTTGTAGTTGAGTTTTAACAACACCTTCCATGAAATTTTTAGAAAGAGTTTATACAAAATTCTTGTGCATTTTGTATACAATTTGCAGGCAGAATTAGGACAATAAAAAGAAAGGATAGCCCATCCTCAAAGGAGGAAATGTGTGTGA
>NW_006978092.1:0-746 GCF_000164805.1 Carlito syrichta | reverse complement strand
CTAGCCAGCTTGCTAGACAGCTGACATAACTAGCTAGCTACCTAGCTAGCAAGCTGGCTAGCTAGCTGACTTAACTAACTGACTTAATTAACTAGCTAGCTGACATAACTAACTGACTTAACTAGCTAGCTTCCTAGCTTGTAAGCTGACTTAACTAGCTGAAATATCTAGCAAGCCAGCTGGCTGCCCATCTGACGTAAATAGATTTATAGCTAACTAGCCAGCTGGCTAGACAGCTGGATTATCATGCTCACTTACTAGATAACCAACTGGTTAGTCAGCTGACTAAAGTAGCTGACTTAACTAGCTGGCCAGCTGTCTACCACTTGACTTAATTGCCTAGCTACCTAGCTAGCCAGCAGCCTAGCGAGCTGATTTAATTAGTTAACTTAAAGATGTAGCTAGCTGGCTAGCCAGCTGACTTAACTGGCTGACTTAACTAGCTATCTAGCTGACATAACTAGTTGACTTATATAGCTAGCTTCCTAGCTAGCCAGCTGACTTAACTAGCTGAAATACCTAGCTAGCATGACGGGTAGCCATCTGAATTAACTAGCTTTTTAACTTACCAACCAGCTGGATAACCAACTGGCTTAACAAGCTGACAACTAGCTAGCCAGCTGGTTTTCAGCTGACTTAACTAGCTGACATAACCAGGTAGTTAGTTGTCTAGCAAGTTGACTTAACTAGCTGGCTTGCTATCTATCAAGCTGCCTAGACAACTGACTTACCTATCTGACTTAAGT
>NW_006978091.1:0-755 GCF_000164805.1 Carlito syrichta | reverse complement strand
TCTCTTTTAAAAAAATTTAGTCTAGCTAAGAATCCTCAATTTTGTTAGCTTATCAAAACCCAGCTTTAGTTTTATGATCTTTTTGTGTTTTCTAGTCTCTGTTTTATTTATTTCTGCTCTTTGTACTTTTTTTCATCTGCTAACTTTGGACTTTGTTTATTCTTTTTTTTCTAGTTCCTTAAAATATAATATTAGATTGTTTGAGATCTTTCTTCTTCTTTTCTTTTTTTTGAGTTGGAGACTCACTCTGTCATCCGGACTGGAGTGCAGTGGCCATTCCTGGGCACCGCAGCCTCAACTTGCTGGGTTCTGGTTATCCTTCCCCCTCAGCCTTCCAAGTAGCTGGAACTACAGGCGCGCACAACCACACCCGGCTAATTTGTTGAGGTCTCGCCAAGTTGCCTGGGTGGGTCTCAAACCCGCAGGCTCAGGCAATCCACTCACCTCAGCCTCCCAAAGCGCGGGATTATAGGCTGAGCCACCGAGCCTGGCTTCTTTCTTCTTTTTTTGATGTAGGCATCTATGATTATAAACTTCTCGCTTAAAACTGTATTTGTTGCATCCCATAAGTTTTAGTATGTTATGCTTCCATTTTTGTTTGTCACAAAATATTTAAAAATTTATCCTTTAATTTCTTCTTTGACCCAATAGTTGTTAGAAGTCTTGACACTATCCTTGGCCTTTCTCTTTCTCTCACAACCTTTATCCAGCACATCAACATATCCTAATGCTTTCTCCTCCTCAACTGTCACCAT
>NW_006978090.1:0-740 GCF_000164805.1 Carlito syrichta | reverse complement strand
CATGCCCGGCTATTTTTGATTTTTTGTAGAGATGAAGTCTGTGATATGGCCCGGGCTGGATTGAACTCCTGGGCTCAAGTGGTCCTCTTGCCTCGGTCTACCAGAGTGCTGGGAAGACAGTGTGTGCTGGGGGGGTGGGATGCCCGGTGACATTTCCCACCAGTTTTCCTTGTGGGGGCATCGGCAGCCCTGGGGGCCAGCCAGAACCACTCTTACACTCCTTGTGTGCTGAAGCTGCAAGTGGTCCTCTGGGAACTCCAAGTGGGAGCTGCCACCCCCTGTCCCCCCCCCGAGCCTGGGTACCAAAGTGCATCTCTCCCACATCAGCCTCCTTCAGCTGACAGTGGTTTTTCCTGACACAGGGTGAGCTTTTTTATTCACCTGAAATTTTACCCTGCCATCTTTTATTGATGAGAGAGAGGAGAGGGTAGGGGAGAGGAGATGGAGAATAACTGAACTGGGGATTGCGTTGTGAGCAGCCTGCATGGAGGGGCTGGGGCCTGGAATGTCAGACACACAGGGTTAACTCCCACCTTACTGAATCCCCCATGGACTCACCCCGGTGTGATCATGGGCAAGCGACTGGACTCTTCACCCTGTGACCCTCAGCTTCCTGATCTGTGGGATAGAGATGGCCGATACATAGCTGTTAAACTCAGGCTTGTGTGTTTTTTGTGTGTTTGCTTGTTTTTAGTTGGAGTCTCACTCTGTCACCCAACTGGAGTATAGTGGCATGCTCG
>NW_006978089.1:0-731 GCF_000164805.1 Carlito syrichta | reverse complement strand
ATAAGGAGCACCTCCCCAAACTGGAATTATCTTTTGGAGGCTGGGACCCTTGTGGTACAGGCTTCCCCAGCTAAGTAAGTGTTCTAGGATCCCGTTGGCATCAGTGTACCAGCTAGCATTGTTGTGAGAGGCCAAGTAAGGCTTTAGCCATTTTTTTTTTTTTGAGATTTTTTTTCAACACATTTGCCCATTTCATGATGGGTGATTTATGAACATTCCTGCCGACACCACACTAAGTGTCCAGCAGTTTTTGACCCAAAACAACATGACTTTCATGTCCCATCCTCCCTTGCTATTCACCTGATCCTGCCCCGAGTGAATTTTTTTGTTGTTGTTGTTGTTTCCACAGATGAAAAAATTTCAAAGGGAAGCATTTTTCTGATGGAGCAGAAGTGAAACAAAAAACGCCAGAAGCACTAAAAGTCATCAAAATTATTGGGTTCATAAACTGTTCTGACCAGTGAAAAAAATATCTAGGGAGATGTATTGCATCAGAGAGTACTTTGAAGGTGACTGAAGTTTAAAGAAGTAAAAATAAATACACATTTTTAATAAATAAATTCTGGATGGTTTGGGTCCCTCCTCATGTATATGACATATATTTAATATATGTTCTTCCCCCCCAAAAAATCTCCAAGCCCAGATGTTTTTGATATTGAATTATAATAAATATTAGAATACAAAATTCTGTCAAACTTATACAAATACTTTCAGAAAATAGAGAAGCAGAA
>NW_006978088.1:0-794 GCF_000164805.1 Carlito syrichta | reverse complement strand
CCAATGGATGGGTGACTCCAGTACTGTCCATCAAGTACGGCGCCTGACAGATTATTCAGCCTCATCTATGGAGAGCTCTCGCAGCCCTTCAACCAGTCAACCTGTCTAGATCTGTTGGACAAATTCAGTCATACCTTATTAGTGCATACTTGCAATCTCCTTATATATTTCTTATTTGGAATGAATATCAAACTGTTTATCATGCTAATGTTTATAAGATATCTTGTACTGAATGCATTTTAATAATTGTTTAACCAACACTTTTTATGAGGGATTCGTAATTCTTAAGCAAGTCCCCTATTTGATAGTCCCCATATCTTTGTCATCCTGTTGATATGCTGAATATGGTTTACAGACATTGTATGAGGTTAATGCTGTGTTAGAAAGACAGAAAATTTTTTTAGCTACTTTAATTTTAGGAATTACAGCATTAATAGATATTGCTACTTCAGTAACAGTTTCAGCTGTAGCTCTATCTAAGGAAGTTCATACAACTACCTTTGCTGATCAGTTATCTAAGAATGTTTCTATTGCATTAGCTACTCAGGAGATTATAGATCAAAAGCTAGAGAGTAAAGTTAATGCGTTAGAAGAGACAGTTTTAGCAGTAGAACAAGAGCTTGTAACTTTAAAGATAAAATTGGCTCTCTGATGTCACTCTGAGTTTAAGTGGATTTGCCTCACTCCTTTGGAGGTGAATAAGTCTGTCCATAATTGGGACAAGGTAAAGAATCATATCCTTGGAAGTTGGAATCATTCAGACTTTAGTATAGACCTTACTAACTTACATCAAG
>NW_006978087.1:0-737 GCF_000164805.1 Carlito syrichta | reverse complement strand
TTTCTTGGCAGAAGGTCCTCACTGCCGAGTCATAGGGTGGCCTGCTTGGGGCACATTTCTCACCTCGGAGAAGAGAGCCTACAGGAACCTGGCCAGTGAGCTGGGAACTACTATACTAAAGTGGGGGGAGCCACTGGGGGATGGGTTAGTGTGGGAAGGTGCCTAGCAATGTGTGGCTGGATGGGGGGAAGGACTTTGGGCAGAAGGTTTGCAGGAGAATGGATTTCTTTCTTTCTTTTCTTCTTCCTTCCTTCCTTCCTTCCTTCCTTCCTTCCTTCCTTCCTTCCTTCCTTCCTTTCTTTCTTAAGTTATTTCTTTCTTTCTTTCTGTCTTTTTTTTTCCTCACTTGGTTGCCAGGCTGTTCTCAAACTGCACAAGGGCCATCCTCTCAGCCTGGGTCTCCCAAACTGCTGCGATCACAGGCTTTCCATTTGGTCGACATCCAGGTGTTCCTGCCGGATCTTGAACTCTATGCCAGAGGCGGTCCTCACACTGAGGCCTGACCTCACCTGAAGTTTTGTGGGTTTGCCTGGGGGTCGAGATGGGGGCTTGCTATGGTATCCAGCCTGGTCTCGAGTTCCTGGACTCTGGCCATTTTCCCATCTCGGCCTCCCTGAGTGTTGAGGAGACAGACATAAGTCGCCTGGCCATTCCTGACTCCCCAAACCTGTGAGAGTCTCGACCTCCCTTTCCCCAAGGCAGCCCTTGTGAGGAACAAACAGTTCCACCCTCAGGAG
>NW_006978086.1:0-2931 GCF_000164805.1 Carlito syrichta | reverse complement strand
GGATTCTGGGTTATACGAGACCTCATTCCTGAAAATCTACAGGGCGTCTTGCTGATGGCTAAAGAAGAATCAGGGATTCGAGGCATGACTGTGGATAATAGCAATCCTCATATACAGGAAACTACATGGCCTCGTGCTAATAAAAGAGAAGAAATCTGTTTTCCATGGTTCCTCTGTCATAAAATCTGCATGACTTCTTACTAAGTGCTAAACAAGAATCAGGGTTTTGAAACAGGAATCAAGGGAAAGAGAGTCCTAACATACAGGACACTACATGGCCTCCAACTAAGTATGAATCAAGAATCATTGTTTTACGTGCCCTGAATCCAAAAAATTTCCAGGTTGTCTGCTATGGGACAAAAAACAAACACATCTTCGAGCTCCCAAAATGTATCAGAACAATTTAGCTTTCGGATATTATGAATCGGTCATTTCAGGACTCCAGCAACATTCTGGTCCTCTTAAAAGTTTTTAATGGAATTGGACACTCCACGTCCATTAGTTTCCACAGAACAACTAAGGCCAGATTCCAGGACAAAAAGAATCTTCTTGCCATATTTGAATGTAACTCTGGTCTTAAGGTGAACCCTGTAATCCTTCCCCTTCCGTGTCTCTTTTTATTTTGAGAAGAGACAAGTGTTTTGCACTTGCCCAATGTTTACTTATGTACTTTTTAATGGTAACAACGAATCATGGAATCCACGAACCTAGGATACTTCTGGGCATCTGTCTTTTGAAGTACTGAATTTGGAATCCCAATCGACAGGAAAAATCAGGGCATCTTACTGAGAATTAAAAGGAAATCCCGTTCTAGGAGTTCAAATTTTCCGAAATCTACAGGGCCTCTTGATAAGGTTTATTCAGCCATCTGGGATTCTGGGTCCCTATATTTTCAGCGCTACTTGCTCCGTGGATATGCTAAATCTGTCATTACAAATCCTCAGGATCTTTCTGGTGCTCTTGTTAGTTGTTATCAAGGATTTGGCCCTAGAAATCCTTTGGTTTCCTGGGATCATCTACGACCATAATCATATTCCCCAGAATCAAAGGGTATATTGGTACATAATTCCTCGATTCAGATGACCTCAAAGTACAGAAAATTCTTGTGGGTGGGTAGGTAGGAATTGGAATTTCGTTTTGGAATATTCCACATTTTGGGGAGGACTTGTGAAGGGGAGCCAAGAATCTTGGATTCCAGTTCCCAAGGATCATTATGGATGTCTTTCTCTTGATATCCAAAAAACTGGAATACTCGGTCTCCAGGAACTTTCTCGGCATCCTGCAGATTGAAGCAGGAAGTTGGGTAATGGAGGTCGTCATATACAGGAAACTACACGTCACATTGCTAAGGAAGTATAAGGAATCTTCCTTATATGAGTCCTCAATCCCAAAAACTACAGGCTGTCTTCCTAAGACATAACCAAAAATGAGGTTTTTGAAGTAAGAATCAGGGTATTGAGAGTCCTCACATAAAGGAAACTTCACTGCCTATTGCTAAGTAAGAATATGAATCTGCGTTACTAGCGTCCTCAATCCCCAAAAAGCTTAAGGTCATCTTGCTAAGGGCTAAACTCGAATCATGGTGTTTTCGAGCATGAATCTGTAAAATGGAGTCCTTATTTACAGGCAAGTACATGACCCTTAGCTAAGAAAGAATAAGGAATCTGGGTTACACGAGTGCTCAATCCCCAAAATCTACAGAGCATCTTGGAATGTTCTAAAAAGAATAAGAGTTTCGAAGAAGGATGTATCTATTGAGAGTCCAAATATACAGGAAAATACACAGCCCGTTGCAAAGGGTGAAAAAGAATTCGGGTTATAGCAGTCCTCAGTCCTTAAAATCAACAGGCCATCTGCTGTGGGCTAAACAAGAATCAGGGTTTACGAGCTGGAACATAGGTATTAGTAGTCCTCATATGCAGAATCTACATGATCTCTAGCTAAAGAGAACTAAGAAACCTCTTTTACATTGTTCCTCCATCACAATATCTACATGACATGTTGCTAATGGCAAAACAAGAATCAGGTTTCCATAGAGGATGCTGGGGAAAGGGAGTCCTTATATACAGAACATTAAACGGCTCCTCGGTAAAGAAGAAAAATGAATCTGTGATACAAAAAGAGTCCACAATCCGAAAAATTATCAGGGCGTTTTCCTGCGGTATAAACAAGAATCAAGATTTCGAGTTCGTCTCCTGTTCCAGCGATATTTGGCTTGTGGGTATGATGAAACAGTCATTTCAGGACTACAGCAACATTCTCGTCCTCCTTAGAGTTGTAATCGGTCATCTGGTAGTTCAAATCCCTTAAGATCCTCGGGATAATTAAGGCCAGATTCCCGGAAAAATGTATCATATTGCCGTATTTAGACGTAACATTGGTCTTAAGAAGTACTTGGTAATCCTTAAATTTCCTTTTTTTCTTTATTTGTGGAGGGCCCAAGGGTTTTGCAGGTGACAAATATTTATTACGAATTATTAAATTGTAATCAGGATCCATGGATTCCACGTCCCTAGGAAACCTCTGGGCATCTGCATTTTTGTAAACAGAGTTTTGGAATCCATATGGACAGGGAAATTCAGGGCATCTTGCTGAGAACGGAAAGGGAATCTGGTTCTTGGGGTTCTCAATCGCCCAAATCTGCAAAGTCTCTTGATAAGGATTAATCAGCAATCTGGGCTTCTATGTCGCCATATTTTTAGTGTGTCTTTTAAAAAGGGACCAGGAATCTTGGGTTCCAATTCCTCAAGAACTTTTTGGGAGTCTTTCTCTTGATATCCAAGCAACTAGAATTCTAGGTCACCAGGAAATATCTTGGTGTCTTGCTGAGAATGAAGCAGGATTTTCAGCAATGGGAGTCCTCATATACAGAAAACTACACGACCTTTTGCTACGGAAGAATAAAGAATCTGGGTTACACGAGACCTCCAT
>NW_006978085.1:0-722 GCF_000164805.1 Carlito syrichta | reverse complement strand
CAGCTGGCTATCTAGTTACACCAGTTAGTTAATTCAGCTGGCTAGCTTGTTAAGACAGTAGTTAAGTAAGCTGGCTAGACAACAACCTATCAGCGTAGCTATCTAGTTTATTCAGCAGGCTACCCAGTTGGCTAGCTAGTTAAATCACCTAGTTAAGTCAGTTCGCTGGCCAGCAGGTTAGCTAGGTAGTTATTAGTTAAGTCAGTTGGCAAGCCAGTGGGTTATGTACGTAGGTAGCTACATAAGTCAGCTGTATAACCTTCAGGCTATCTAGTTATGTCAGATAGGTAAGTCAACTGGCTATCCAGCTGTCTAGCTAGGTAGATAGGTAGTTGAGTCTGCTGGCTAGAGAGCTGGCTACTTCGTTAAGTCAGCTAATTAAATCAGTTTTCTAGGCTGCTGGCTAGCTAGGTAGCTAGGCAATTAAGTAAGGTGGCTAGACAGCTGGCCAGCTAGTTAAGTCAGCTACTTTAGTCTGCTGGCTAACCAGTTGGTTAACTCGTTAAGTCAGCACGTTAATTCAGTTGTCTAGAAAGTTGGCTAGCTAGTTAAAAAGCTATTTACGTCAGATGGTCAGCCAGCTGGCTTGCTAGTTATTTCAGCTAGTTAAGTCAGCTGGCAAGCTAGGAAGCTAGCAAGTTAAGTCAGCTAGATATGTCTGCCAGCTAGTTTATTAAATCAGCTCACTCGCAGGCCAACAGGTCAGATAACTAGCTGGCTTG
>NW_006978084.1:0-4946 GCF_000164805.1 Carlito syrichta | reverse complement strand
CATTAAGCAGTACCTACCATAACACTTTCCCAGTATGAGTTTTTTGCTCTTCATTCTTCTGTAGGTAATTTTTTTTGTCTGTCATTGCTGGAGAATCTTAGCCCTCATGTGGGTAATATTGTTTATGAAGATCACTAGTATGTCTGTCCTCTCTCTCAAAGAAATAAAAAGAGAACATGATTCTGGGTCTCTACTGTCCTAGGCTTTCTCCTAGGCCAGCCAAGTGTGCTGAAAAAATTCATAGCTGATAAAGGTTAGGTCAGTAGAGAGAAGACTAGAGCCAAATGGGACTGGGAGACAGCCCTTCAGGGAAGGTAGACTTAACCAGGACATAGTCAATATTTCAACAATTTGGTGAGGAAGATGTATCAAGCAATTAGGAGAAGGATGCTGCCATGAGTGTGAATACAATTTTTAAAATGGGTTGAATAAAGATGACAACAAATACAGAGTTGACAGCCACGTGGCAAAGTTCCATGTCATGGAGGATTATTCCCATGCTCTGGATCCTAACCAAGAAATGCCTGCTATGTACAGGTCGATTTCAAACCTGTTTTGCATCAGTGATATGTTTGGTCTTTCTGCCTGTTTCAACATTGTGTTCCCATGTCTGTCCCACCAGTAAAGGCTGATACATTGTTTGGTCTCACAGGTTGACAGCAGGAAAGGAATTGCATCAAGGATATGTACTTTATGGACACCCTCAGAAACCTTATGCACACCTGATGTACATCATTTAGATGAGATTTTAAAATTCTGATCACACGCATACACATGACATTTCCCACTCTGAACAAATTCTATCAAGGTGTGAACCTGGGAACCTTAGGGGACAGGGTGAATGCATTTTTCATCTGGGAAAGATGTGAATGTCTGGGGACTGGAGGTCAACCTGTGGTATGCAGGAGTTCTAAAATGATCCCCAAATATGTCTCACCCTTATCCCTGGGCCCTGTTAAGGTGATGAGACATCATGCCTGTGATTATGTTATATTATGGCAGTTAAATGACTTTAAGATGGTAAGGTTACTAGAGTGGACCAGATCTTATCACATCACTCCACA
The DNA here is from genome assembly GCF_000164805.1 of Carlito syrichta. NCBI lineage: Eukaryota > Metazoa > Chordata > Mammalia > Primates > Tarsiidae > Carlito > Carlito syrichta. The sequence continues at coordinate 3,882 of NW_006978084.1, read as the reverse complement.
AGTATCTGAGATTTCTCTGGATAGTAAGAAGACAAAGTCAGAGATGGTGGGAGTCTGAGAAGGACTCCATGAGCTATTGTTGTAGTGAACTTGGAATCGTATCCTGAACTGCAGATGAAAATGCACCTGACCCATACCTGGATTTCACCTTGTCAAACCCAGATCAGAGAACCCAGTTACTTTATTCCAGGTTTCAGTGATTTTAAAACACTGGGTGTGTGTGTGTGTGGGTGTGTGTGTGTGTGTGTGTGTGTGTGTGATTTGTTAATATGCAGCAGCAGAAGGCTAGTACAGACGGCTATGTCCACTCTTGATTTTTCATTTGCAAATAAATGTATGTTAATTCCAATATAGGGGAAAAAAAGAAAATAAAGAACCACAGTAAAAAACATGTGTTCCCCTATATGACTGTTCTGAATCTCTTACAACCTGAAGAAGACAGTGAAGGGGATTTTGGACACAAAAGGAATGTCTCTTAATGTTACCAAACATATTTCTAAAGGAATAAAGTTGATACAATCCTTGACTCCACGTGACACTACCTGCAAATTCATCACCCATCATATTTCTTATAACTGTCACAACTGTAAGACAATGCTCCATTATATGATCTAATACAAATTTAAAGATAATGATGACTATTATCCACATTTTCATTCTGTTAGAGTCGGTCAGAGAGACCAGAAATTGAGGAATGACTGCAAAGAGTCTTGAAGGAATTGCAGGATGTGACAAAAATGTTCCATAATGGGTCTCTGGTGATAAATGCGCAATTTTAAAAATCTATTTACATGATTAAATTGTATATTTATAACTGAAAAATTTTATTATGTAACTTTTTTGATTGTTTTTTTGAGTCAGAGTCTCACTCTGCCAACCAGACTGCAGTGCAGTGGCATGCTTATGGTCATTGAAGCCTCCACCTGTTGAGTTCAGGTTATCCATCTGCCTCAGCCTTCCAACTAGCTGGAACCACAGGCACATACCACCGTGCCTGCCTAATTTTTATTTGTTTGCTTGTTGTAGAAATGGTGGCATGCCAAGTTGCCTGGCTGGTCTTCAACCCCTGGTTTCAGGCAATCCTCTCGCCTCCACCTCCCAAAGTGCTTGGATTATAGGCATGAGTGGCACCAACTGGCTATAAGTCACTTTTTAAATGAAATTTTAGGGTTCCTCTCTAGCATATAAAGAGCCATTACCACATGTCCTCATAATTAGGAAAAGAGCCCAACAAACTAACTCCCAATGACTCTTCTTAGAGACCAGTAAATTGAAGCCACAGGACAAAATGCTACCATGAAAAGTAGAAGGCTAACACAGGGAATCACAGCTTACCAGGAACATAGCTGCTGGAACCAGCAACTGGTAGCAACACTGACCTGGTAAGTGACACATTACTAGAAGCTCAGGGCAGCCTCACTTGAGCATTAAAAACTCCTGGGAGCCCACACTTACGGTGGATCTCACACATGTGTACATTTTACCACCAGAAACCCAACCCAATTCTCATGGTGAAAATCAGAAAAGTGTCCAGAGTTTTTACACACTGCCAACATCAGAATGCACTAACCAAAACAGTGTAGACTAGGTGAAAAAAATTTTTAAAAAGATAAAAATAGACAAATGGAGAAGTATACAGAGGCCAGAAATAGACCTACACAAATATAGTCAACTGATCTTTGAAAAAGGTACAAAGGCAGCGGAACAGAGAAAAGATAGTCTTGTCATCAGATGGCGGACATCTACATGCAAAATGTAAACAAATCTATGCACAGATCTTACATCTTTCACCAAATGGGTCTTATAGCTGAATGTAAGGAGAAAAGCCACAAGACTCCTAGAAGATAACATAGGATAAAATCTAGGTGACCTGCATGTCATGATGACTTTTTAGATACAAAATCAAAAGCCCAATCCACAAAAGAAAAAAAATGTATAAGTTGAATTTCATTAAAATCAAAAATTTCTCCTTTGTGAAAGTCACTGTTAAGAAAATGAAAAAAATGGAAACCTCAGAGAAAATATTTGCAAAATACAAATCTAATGAAGGATTGTGGTCCAAGATGTAGAAAGAACTCTTAACACTAAGTAATAAGCAAGCACACAACCACGTTAAAAAGTAGGCAAGAGATTTGATCATCTCACCAGAAAAGATATACAGATGAAAAATAAGCATTAAAAAATGCTTAAAACACTTGTCATTAAAAACCTGAATGTCAAAAAGAAATGATGTACCACACTACTAAGATCCCCCAAAATGACAATATCAAATGCTCTTTCACATGCAGGGAGACAGAAACTATCATTCATTGTTAGTGGAAATGCAAAATAGTACAGAAAGTTTGGGAAAAAAATTTATAAACTGTCTTTTATTTTTAAGCAAAGCTAAATGCAGTCATGCCATATAATCCAGTGATGAAAGTTTCAAATATTTATCCAGATACACCAAAACTTAAACGTTTACTCAAAAACCCACATGTAAGTATTAACACTAGTGTTATTCATACCTGTCAAAAAGGGATGCAACTAAAATGACCTTTATTATGAGAAAGAGTAAGCAAACTAGAATTTCCATATAATGGAATGTGTTTCAAGGATAAAAAAATAAATATGGTACCAAACCATGAAAATACTTGAAGGAACTTTAAATACATAATAATAAGATGAAGCTAATCTGAATCTCTACATTTTGTATGATCCAACTTTAGGACCTTCTGGAAAGTCTAAACTATAGAGAAAATAAAAGGATTAGTGATTGCCAAGGGTGGAGGAGGTGAGAAGGAATGAACTGGTGAAACACAAGAGCTTTTTTTTCAGTAATGAAACTAGTCTGTATGATACTATGTTGGGGATTCATGACATTATGGATTTGTCAAAACCCATAGAAGTGTAACACAAAGAATGAACTAAAATGTAAACCATGGAACTTACTTCATAATAATGTGTCAATGCTTGTTCATCAATGGAAACAAATGTACCACAATTACTCAGGACACTAAGGGGGGAAATTGTATGCAAGGGACATAGGAATGCTCCTTACTATCTGCTCAATTAATCTTTGCACCTAGAACTATTCTAAAAATATTGTCCATTGGTTTTTAAGTTAGAATACATCAGTCCCATCAACGTTTTGGTGACATCCTATGACTGTATGACTGATACTGTTTGTTGAAGTACACAACCTGGAGTCAGAGCAGCTGCAAATTTCAGTGCCTGCACCTTCCATTTCTAGCCCTGAGAACCCTCCTGAACTCCAGATGGCAGATCAATTCAGTTGACTTGCATGAAGACCAGTGGCATCTGTTAAGAATAGGGAGATACTACCTCGAAAGGCAGAGCTCAGTGAATGTGAAACCACTAGACTCAGCGGCTGCCCCAGCAGTACACACAGTTCAAAGGTGAAGGTGGCTGAAAGGAACTGACGGCCAATGGTGGGTTCCCTGCCTGAAAGATAAAAGCAACTCCAGAGACTCTGGTAACTTTTGAGAGAGAATCAGGAAAAAACAAAAACAAAAACAAAACTTTAATTTTGGTGCAAAGTTGTAGGAAGGAAGAAAGGATGGAAGCAAGCTTAGGTGAAGATTAGAATATTTAAGGGTGGAATTAAAACACCAGTCTTTTCTATTAACAGTCACACACTAACCACTGACTTAAAATACTGTGAAATCATATACTGCTACCATGAAGTAAGTTCCCCCCAATGTTGGGAGCCAACATCTATAGCTACATGGCTGAGGCCTGTAAAGGCCCATCTGGAAGATCGCCTCTGACATAGGATATCAGTTATACCTATAATATTGGCGTGTGATTAGTGACCAGTGTGCATACATGGCAGTAAGCTTATAAGTAAATCTCATACACCTTGATGGAAAGTGCATAGCA
>NW_006978083.1:0-12433 GCF_000164805.1 Carlito syrichta | reverse complement strand
TTCCTGTATATGAGAACCAGCATTTATCCAGATTCCTACTCCCAAAATTGAATGGTGGTTATCTCTTAGCAAGTTGGTATGTAGGTTTTTGGGATGGAGGTCTCGTGTAACCAAGATTCCTTATTCCTCCATACAAACAGGTAGTGTAGTTTTTCTGTATATGAGGACTCCCATTACTGAAATTCCTGCTTCATTCTCAGCAAGAGGCCAAGATATTTCCCGGTGACCTAGAATTCCAGTTGCTTGGATATTAAGAGACAGACTCCCATAAAGTTCTTGAGGAATTGGAACCCAAGATTCCTGGTCCCTTTTCAAAAGACACACTAAAAATATGGCGACATAGAAGCCCAGATTGCTGATTAAACCTTATCAAGAGTTTTTGTAGATTTAGGCGATTGAGAACTCCAAGAACCGGATTCCCTTTTCGTTCTCAGCAAGATGCCCTGAATTTCCCTGTCCATGGGGATTCCAAACTATGTGTACAAAAATGAAGGTGCCCAGATGTTTCCTAGGAATGTGGAATCCATTGATCCTGGTTACATTTTAATAATTCGTCCTAAATATTTGGCAACTACAAAACATTCGATCCCTCTCCAAATAATGTACAAATTGAAATTTAAGGATTACCAAGTTCATGTTAAGACGAAAATTACATCCTAATACGGCATGATGGTACTTTTTTCCTGTAAACTGGCCTTTATTGTCCCAAGGTACCTAAGGGACTTGTAAGACCATTTACCCGATTACAGCTCTCAAGATGATCAGAATGTTGTTGGAGTCCTGAAATGACTGATTCATAATACCCACAAGCCAAATATCTCTGAACATGAGACGAGCTCGAAGCCTTGATTCTTGTTTATACCACAGCTAGACACCCTGAGAAGTTTTCGCATTGTGGACTAGTGTATCACAGATTCCTTATTCTTCTTTACCGAAGGTCCGTGTAATGTCCTGTGTATGAGGACTCCCATTCCCCAAAATCCTGTTTGGAAACCCTGATTCTTGTTTTGCCATCAGGAAGATGTCAAGTAGATAATGTGACGCAGGAACCGTGTAAAAGAGGTTTCTTAATTCTCCTTAGCTAGAGGTCATGTAGATTCTGCATAGAGGACTGCTATTACCTATGTTCCAGCTTCTAAACCCTGATTGTTGTTTAGCCCACAGCAGATGGCCTGTGGATTTTAAGGACTGAGGACTACTATAACCCTGATTCTTTTTCTTCCTTTGCAAGGGGCTGTGTGTTTTCCTGTATATTAGAATTCTCATTAGATACTGCCTGCTTCAAAACTCTGATACTTTTTAGAACTTTACAAGATACTCTGTAGATTTTTTGGATTGAGAACTCGTGTAACCCAGATTTCTTATTCTTACTTAGCAAAAGATATGTAGTTGCCTGTAAATAAGGACTCCATTTTCCAGATTCATGCTCGAAAACACAATGATTCGTGTTTAGCCAAAAGGAAGTTGACCTTAAGCTTTTTTGGGATTGAGGATTCGAGTGACGCAGATTCCTTATTCTTGCTTAGCAATAGGCAGTGAAGTTTCCTGTATGTGAGAACTCCCATGCCCCAGATTCCTACTTCAACAACCTGATTTGTGGTTACGTCTTAGGAAGACGGCCTGTAGTTTTTTGTATTGAAGACTCATATAAGGAAGATTCCTTATACTTCCTTAACATTATATCGTGTAGTTTACTGTATATGACGACCTCCATTACCCAGCTTCTTGCTTCACTCTGCAGGATGCCGAGACAGTTCCTGTTGACCGAGAATTAAAGTTTTTTGAATATCAAGAGATAGACGTCCATTATAATCTTTGGGAACTGGAATCCAAGATTCCTGGTTCCCTATCACAAGACCTCCCCAAAATGTGGAATATTCCAAACCCAAAACCCCAATTCCTACCTGCCCACCCAAAAGAATTTTCTGTATTTTGTGGTCACCTGAATCGAACAATGTTGTACCAATATACCCTTTGTTTCTGTGGAATATGATTATGGTCGTAGATCGTCCCAGGAAACAAAAGGATTTCTAGGACCAAATCCCTGATTACAATTAACAAGAGGACCAGAAAGATCCTGAGGATCTCTAATGATAGATTTAACGTATCCACGGAGCAAGTAGCTCTGAAAGTGTAGGGACCCAGAAGCCCAGATAGTTGATTAAACCTTATCAAGTGGCCCTGTAGATTCCGGAAAATGAGACTTCCTAGAACGGGATTTCCTTTTAGTTCTCAGTAAGATGCGTGATTTTTCCTGTCGATTTGGATTCCAAATTCAGTGTATCAAAAGATAGATGCCCGAAAGTTTCCTAGGTTCGTGGATTCCATGATTCCTGGTTACCATTAAAAGTATGTAGTAAACATTTGGCAAGTGCAAAACCCTTGTCCCTTCTCAAAATAAAAAGAGACAGGGAAGGGGAAGGATTACAGTGTTCACCTTAAGAACAGAGTTACATCCAAATATGCCAAGAAGATTCTTTTTGTCCTGGAATCTGACCTTAGTTGTTCTGAGGACCCTAACGGAATTGGAGTGCCCAATACAATTTACAAATTTTAAGAGGACCAGAATGTTGCTGGAGTCCTGAAATGACCGATTCATAGTATCCGAATGCTAAATTACTCTGAAATATTTGGGGAGCTCGAAGATTTCTTTCTTGTTTTTCCCATAGCAGATAACCTGGTAAGTTTTTGGATTAATGGCGCATACAACAATGATTCTTTTCGTACTTAGTTGGAGGCCATGTAGTGTCCTGTATGTGAGGACTCTCTTTTGTTGATTTCTGTTTCGAAACCTTGATTCTTATTTACCCACAGTAAGAAGTCATGTAGATTTTTTGATAGAGGAACCGTGGAAAACAGATTTCTTCTCTTTTATTAGCACGAGGCCATGTAGTTTCCTGTATACGAGGATTGCTATTACCCACATTCAGGCCTCGAATCCCTGATTCTTCTCTAGTCATCAGCAAGATGCCCTGTAGATTTTCAGGACTGCGGACTCATACATCCCATATTCCATATTTTTAGCAGCAGCCTTGCAGTTACCTGTATTTGAGTACTCCTATTCACAGATACATGCGTCAAAAGCTTGATTATCGTTTAGATCTTAGGAAGACGCTGTATATTTTTTGGAGATTGAGAAAACATGTCACCCATATTCCTTATTCTTTCTAGGAAAAGTCAGTGCAATTGCCTGTATATGAGAATTTCTTTTCCCTGGTTTATGCTTCAAAAACCCAAACTGATGTTTAGCTCTTAGCAAGAAACCCTGAAGTTTTATTGGGGTGGAGGACACGTGTAAACCAGATTCCTTATTCTCCTCTAGCAAGAGACAGTGCAGTGTTCTGTATATGAGGACTCCTATTATCCAGATTTCTACTCCCAAAACCTGAATGGTGGTTATCTCTTAGCAAGACGGTCTGAAGCTTTTTGGGATGGAGCCCTCGTGTAAACAAGATTCCTTGTTCTTCCATATCAACAAGTCATGTAGTGTTCTGTATATGAGAACTCCCAAACTGAAATTCCTGCTTCATTCTCAGCAAGACCCCAAGATATTTCCTGGTGACCTAGAATTCCAGTTGCTTGGATATCAAGAGAAAGAATCCCATAAAGTTGTTGAGGAGTTGGAACCCAAGATTCCTGGTTCCTTTTCAAAAGACTCACTAAAAATGTGACGACATAGAAGCCCAGATTGCTGATTAAACCTTACCAAGAGACTTTGTAGATTTAGGCGATTGAGAACTCCAAGAACCGGATTCTCTTTCCGTTCTCAGCAAGATGCCCTGAATTTCCCTGTCCATGTGGATTCCAAAACTCTGTGTACAAAAATGCAGATGCCCAGATGATTCCTAGGGATGTGGTATCCATGGATCCTGGTTACATTTTAATAATTCGTTCTAAATATTTGGCAACTGCAAAACCCTCAGTCCCTTTACAAATAAAGTGCAAATGGAAATTTAAGGATTACCAAGTTCATCTTAAGACCAAAGTTACATCCAAATACGGCAATATGATACATTTTTTCTGGGAATATGACCTTAATTGTTCCAAGAAGCTTAAGGGATTTGTACAACCAGATATCCGATTACAACTCTCAAGAGGACCAGAATGTTGCTGGAGTCCTGAAATGACTGATTCATAACACCCACAAGCCAAATATCACCGATACATGAGATGAGCTTGAAGCCTTGATTCTTGTTTATGCGGCAACAAGACACCCGGAGAATTTTTCAGATTGTGGACTAGTGTATCACAGATTCCTTACTCATCTTTACCGAGGGGTTGTGTGATGTCCTGTATATGAGGACTCCCGTTACCCAGAATCCTGTTTGGAAACCCTGATTCTTGTTCTGCCATTATCAAGATGTCATGTAGTTATTGTGATGTACGAACCGTGTAAAAGAGGTTTCTTAGTTCTCCTTAGGTAGAGATCATGTAGATTCTGCATATGAGGAGTGCTATTATCTATGTTCCAGCTTCTAAACCCTGATTCTTCTTTAGCCCACAGCAGATTGCCAGTTGATTTTAAGGACTGAGGACTGGTATAACCCCGATTCTTTTTCTTCCTTGGCAAGGTGCTGTGTATTTTCCTGAATATGAGGACTCTCATTAGATACATCCTGTTTCGAAACTCTGATTCTTTTTAGAACTTTCCAAGATGCTCTGTAGATTTTTGGGATTGAGGACTCGTGTAACCCTGATTCCTTATTCTTTCTTAGCAAAAGGTCATATAGTTGCCTGTAAATAATTACTCCATTTTCCAGATTCATTCTCGAAAACACCATGATTCGAGTTTAGTCCATAGCAAGATGACCATAAGCTTTTTTGGGATTGAGGACCCGAGTAACGCAGATTCCTTATTCTTAGTAAGCAATAGGCAGTGAAGTTTCCTGTATGTGAGGACTCCCATTACCCAGATTCCTACTACAAAAACCTGATTTGTGAATACGTCTTAGAAAGACGGCCTAAAGGTTTTGGGATTGAGGACTCATATAAGGAAGATTCCTTATACTTCCTTAGCAATATGACGTTTAGTTTCCTGTATATAACGACCTCCATTACCCAGTTTACTGCTTCACTCTGCAGGATGCCGAGACAGTTCCTGTTGACTGAGAATTCCAGTTTTTTGGATATCAAGAGAAAGACGCACATAATATACATTGGGAACTGGAATCCAAGATTCCTGGTTCCCTTTCACAAGACCTTCCCAAAATGTTGAATATTCCAAACCCAAAGCACCAATTCCTACCTGCCCACCCACAAGAATTTTTTGTACTTTGAGGTCACCTGAATCGAGGAATTTTGTACCAATATACCTTTTGATTCTGGGAAATGATTAAGGTCGTAGATGGTCCCAGGAAACAAAAGGATTTCTAGGGACAAATCCTTGATTACAACTAACAAGAGGACCAGAAAGATCCTTAGGTTCTGTAATGACTGATTTAACGTATCCAGGGAACAAGTAGTTTTGAAAATATAGGGAACTAGAAGCCCAGATTGCTGATTAAACCTTATCAAAAGGCCCTGTAGATTCCGGAAAATGAGAACTCCTAGAACCGAATTTCCTTTTAATTCTCAGTAAGATGCCCTGATTTTTCCTGTTGATTTGTATTCCAAATTCAGTATATCAAAGGACAGATGCCCAGAAGTTTCCTAGGTTCGTGGATTTCATGATTCCTGGTTACCATTAAAAGTATGTAGTAAACTTTTGGCAAGTGCAAAACCCTTGTCCCTTCTCAAAATAAAAAGAGACACGGAAGGGGAAGGATTACAGGGTTCACCTTGAGACTACAGTTGCATCGAAATATGGCGAGAAGATTCTTTTTGTCCTGGAATCTGGCCTTTGTCGTTCAGAAGAACCTAACGGACTTGGAATGCCCAATACCATTTACAACCTTTAAGAGGACCAGAAGGTTGTTGGAGTCCTTAAATGACCGATTCATAATATCCGAATACTAAGTTGTTCTGAAACTTTTGAGGAGCTCGAAGATCTGTTTCTTGTTTGTGTCATAGCAGACAATCTGGGAAGTTTTTGGATTTAGGGCACGTATAACGATTCTTTATTCATACTTAGTTGGAGGCCATGCCATGTCCTGTATGTGAGGACTCCCTTTCCCTTGATTCCTGTTTCAAAACCCTGATTCTTGTTTAGCCCTTAGTAAGAATTCATGTACATTTTTTCATAAAGGAACCGTGGAAAACAGATTTCTTCCTTTTATTATAAAGAGGCCATGTAGTCTACTGTATATGAGTATTTCTATTACCCACATTCATGCCTCGAATTCCTGATTGTTATTTCTACTCAGCAAGATGTCCTTTAGATTTTCAGGACTGAGGACTCGTATAACCCGGATTCCTTTTTTTAGACAGACGTGCAGTTACCAGTATATGAGTACTCCTGTTCAGAGATACATGCGTCGAAAGCTTGATTCATGTTTAGATCCTAGGAAGATGCCGTATTTTGGGGGGGGATTGAGAAAACATGTCACCCACATTCCTTATACTTTCTTAGGAAAAGTCAGCGCATTCGCCTGTGTATGAGCATTTCATTTCCCTAGCTTATGCTTCAAACACTCAAATTCGTGTTTAGCCCTTAGCAAGAAACACCGAAGTTCTAATGGGATGGAGGACATGTGTAAACCAGATTCCTTATTCTCCTTTAGCAATAGACAGTGCAGGTTTCTGTATATGAGGACTCCCATTATCCAGATTCCTACTCCCAAAACCTGAATGTTGGTTATCTCTTAGCAAGACGGTCTGTAGCTTTTTGGGATGGGGGCCTCGTGTAACCAAGATTGTTTGTTCCTTCATAGCAACAAGTCGTGTAGTGTTCTGTATATGAGGACTCCCATTACTGAAATTCCTGCTTCATTCTCAGCAAGACGCCAAGATATTTCCTGGTGACCTAGAATTCGAGTTGCTTGGATATCAAAAGAAAGACTTCCCATAAAGTTGTTGAGGTATTGGAACCCAAGATTCCTGGTCCCTTTTCAAAAGACTAACTAAAAATGTGGCGACATAGAGGCCCAGATTGCTGATTAACCTTATCAAGAGACTTTGTAGATTTAGGCGATTGAGAACTCCAAGGAGTGGATTCCCTTTCCATTCTCACCAAGATGCCCTGAATTTCCCTGTCCATGTAGATTCCAAAACTCTGTGTACAAAATGCACATGCCCAGGTGATTCCTAGGGACGTGGAATCCATGGATCTTAATTATTAGTACTAAATTATTTGCAACTGCAAAACCCTCGGCCCCTTTACAAATAAAGTACAAACGGAAATTTAAGAATTACCAAGTTCATCTTAAGACCAAAGTTACATCCAAATACAGCAATAAGATATATTTTTTCCGGGAACCTGGCCTTAATTGTCCCGAGGAATTTAAGTGATTTGTACAACCAGATATCCGATTAAAACTGTCAAGAGGACCAGAATGTTGCTGGAGTCTTTAAATGACTGATTCAAAATACCCACAAGCCAAATATCTCTGAAACATGAGACGAGCTCGAAGCCTTGATTCTTTTTTATACTGCGGGAAGACGCCCTGAGAATTTTTCGGATTGTGGACTAGGGTATCACAGATTCCTTATTCTTCTTTACCACGGGGCCATGTAATGTCCAGTATATGAGGACTCCCTTTCCCCAGAATCCTGTTTGGAAACACTGATTCTTTTTTTGCAATTAGAAAGATGTCATATAGATATTGTGATGGAGGAACCGTGTAAAAGAGGTTTCTTATTTCTCCTTAGATAGAGATCATATAGATTCTGCATATAAGGACTGCTGTTACCTATGTTCCAGCTTCTAAACCCTGATTCTTGTTTAACCCACAGCAGATGGCCTGTTGATTTTAAGGACTTAGGACTGCTATAACCCTGATTCTTTTTCTTCCTTGGCAAGGGGCTGTGTATATTGCTGTATATTAGGACTCTCTTTAGATACATCCTGCTTCGAAACTCTGATTTTTTTTAGAACTTTCCAAGATGCTCTGTAGATTTTTGGGATTGAGGACCCGATAAACGCAGATACCTTATTCTTACTTAGCAATAGGCAGTGAAGTTTCCTTTATGTGAGTACTACCATTACCCAGATTCCTACTTCAAAAACCTGATTCGTGATTACGTCTTAGGTAGACCGCCTGTAGTTTTTGGATTGAGGACTCATTTAAGGAAGATTCTTCATACTTCCTTAGCAATATTATGTGTAGTTTCCTTTATATGACGACCTCCATTACCCAGCTTCCTGCTTCACTCTGCAAGATGCCGAGACAGTTAATCCTAGGAAACCGCCTTTGGGAACAAGAGCTGACTAAGCATTCTACCAAGAAATAGAAGTTTAAAAATATGTAAAAAGAAGTACAACTTAGAAAGGACAAGGTCAAAAAAATAATTCTGCTGTGCATTTTTCCATCAGGTATATAGAGATTTACTTAGAAGTTTTGCTGCCATGTATGCACACCGGTCACTAATCACACGCCAATATCATAGGTATAACTGATATCCTATGTCAGAGGCGATCTTCCAGATGGTCCTTTACAGGCCTCAGCCATGTAGCTATAGATGTTAGCTCCCAACATTTCCCCCTTTTTTATTAAAAACATACGTTAAACATTTGGCTTCTGTCTTAGGTTGTTCTCGCTTCACCATAGTTGTTACCCGTCATTGGCTGGTCCTCCTTCCAGGCAGAGGATGCCTGTCTTGGTTCATACCAGGTGGCTGGAATCTTACCCATCACTGAATACCAAGAGCGTAAAGACTTGAGGGGACATAGGGAGAGTGAATAATGGTGAGCAGATGACACAGATGACATAAAATATTAGCCTTTATGACATAAGTGACCAGCTGATAGATGACATTATTTTTTTGTTTTATTAGTAAGAACTGCCAGATGAATATTATCAGAGTTACGTTGAACTGCTTTCCTTAAACGTTGGATGATGACTGGAATGATAAACAACAGAAAAAGAACAATCATACCAATAGCAATGAAATTATAGATCAGATTCCAAACAGAATTGGAAGCCACAAACTGAGAAAGGGAAGAAGTAAATCTAGATGCTAGTTGAGAAAATGAAAGTGAGGAGAGATGTGCCTGAGAAATAGCATTAATCTGACTATGCAACTGTTGAATGTTCAAAGAAGAATTAGAAGACTGCCAAACTCCCATAAGATGTTTCTGAACATCTGTCCAACAGACATTCTGACCATCATATGGCAAAGGTGTAACACAAATCCATTTAAATTGAGCGTGACAAGTTACAGACATCTGAACCTTAATGTGTTGTATTTCATTTCCTATATATACTAATGCTGATTCTAAAGCGTTCAACCTATCAATAATACCTTTATCTATCTGCTCTTGAGTAAATAAAGCTAAGCTAACATTTTGAGATAAATCATTCACATGATCAGCTGTATGCACTTCCTGTACTAAAGCAGTTGCAGAAGCGGCCACAGATCCTATAATAGAAATTAGTGCAGAAATTCCCAAGATTAAAGCTGCAACAAACCTACAAGGCCTATTTAACATTGCTGTGGCTTGTTCTAAAATATAAATACCTGGAGAAGAATACCACCGTTCCGGTAGTTGAACAGCCACAAAACCGTTAGAAGGATACTTTAAAAGAAATACTTGATATGGGTTACCAACAATACAATTAGACAAAGTACAATTTTCACAATTAATTTCAAAATGACCGAAATTATATATTACCGAGTAAATAGAATTAGCATTAGCAGTTAACAAAACATATGGGGAATCAACACAAGCCTGTAAAAAGGTTGTAAAACAGAATTGAGGACAATAAAGTTTTACAGGACCTGTTGCTGCAAACAATCAATAAAGCTGAGTCTGTAATGAATGATTAGAGGATAGAGAACTTAGAAACATGGGTGTAGCCCATCCATGCAGGTGCCTTCTAGCTGTGGCAAGTGTAGAGCCATTAAAACCCCAGTCACTAATATACAATTTTTCACCGGGTACAGGATAGTCCACCTTAGAGTTATAAGCACAGTCTCTCCATTTCGGGAAGCCAGAATCTCGCCGTATGAGTGACCAGTCCTTTTCCGTATCATCGAAGGGGCAAGCAGGTACGCTGAGAGGTGATGAAGCTCTAGTCGCACAGCTAGGGGTGGTTCCTCCAGGCATTAACATCTCCAGTCGCCAACCGTCCTTGATATTGTCCTGATAAGGGCTTTCTGTACTCAGAGACTTAAAGGTAGACATTAAGCAAGAAGGCTGGTAATTATTAAAAGCAGAATTATTATAAAAACAAATAGGGAGGGAGTCGGAATATCCTTCATAAGAAAAATTATGATTAGTAACAAGTTTGACTTGAGCACGAAATAAAGCAGGCTCTCCCCTTTTCCTGTAAGAAGACTTCTATTTTATCAGAGGTTTTATACTTTCTTCTGGATCTCAATGTCTAGTCATAGCTGAATAGCCTGAAGAGTCCTAATTTAAATGATTAATAACAAATAAAGTGTGATTCAAGATGTGGTGAGGAGAGCTATACTTGAACTCACCCTCTTATAACTTAATTGATTTTTTAAAGTTTGGTGAACTCTTTCAACTATGGCTTGACCTTGTGGATTGTAGGGAGTTTCTGTGGAATGAGAAATATTAAATTAATAATCAAATTGCTGGAAAGATTTAGATGTATATGCAGGACCGTTGTTGGTTTTCAGTTGCTCTGGCATACCTAGCTGTGAAAAGCAAAAGAATAAATGTTTTACCACGTCCTTGTAGGCTTCTTCCAGTTTTTGCTGAAGCTAAAATAACATGAGAAAATGTATCTACAGTTATATGCCAATAAGACAATTTTCCAAAGCTGGGAAAACGAGTTACAGCCATTTGTCATAGTATGTTAAGTCTTAGTCCTGGAGAGTTGACTCCTCCTGGAGCTGGAACAAAAGTTTTGAATTCTCATAGAGTAAACTGAATGTAAATTGTTTACAGTCCTCTGGGCTTAAAGGTATAGTAAAGAAACAATTCTGTAAATCAATAACTATAATATTAAAGTTAACAGGCATAGCAATCCAGGCTGTAACTTTCCATGGCTCCCATAGTAGTGTTATTAGCTCTTAAATCCTGTAGAAGACTCCATATACCAGATTTTTTTCTTAATTACAAAACTTAGGAGTGTTTTCATGGCTAGTGGTTACCATTCAGAGGTGTTAGTAGAAGGCTCTATATGACCAGCCTTTAATTGTTGTAAAACTAGTGTTTTGACTGCCTTTGCTTTTCTAAGGGCATGGGCTATTTTTCCAGCCAAACCGGTTTTTCGGCTTTCCAGGCAATAGTGTCTTGGGTACAATGGATTTAATACCAGCTTAATTTGTCTTTTCATTAACTTGGACAGGTTCCTGCATTAACTGTCGTCTTTCCCAAGTCCCTTAAAGGGATCATAGCCCATCTACAGTGTTTGTGCTGAAGCTTTATCATTAGGACTATGTAAATGCATGCTTATTTGAGCAAGAATATCTCTTCCCCATAATGTAAAGGGGATAGATGGAATAACTTATGGGCAAAAAGTTTTTGAAGTCTCATTTGTCTAATTTAAAATTTTTAGAGCTATTGGCTACTGAGGGTACTCAGCCAATGCCTATGAGTCCTAAAGGAGCTTTTTGAGTATACCAAGAAGCAGGCTAATTTTCCTGGCAATACAGGAAACATCGGCTCCGGTGTCCAATAAGTCTTTAATCTTAACTCCTTGTATATATAGAGGTTTAGGGTTAGTAACCTCCTGAGCCAAAAAAAAAAAAAACAACATCGCTAGAGTCAAATTCAGAGTTACTTCTAGGCAGGTTAGTTAATTTTACCTGTTTTATGATAAGGCAGGAGCAGCAACTGGGCTATTTTCTGACCTTTGTTAAACTGCACAGTTTTGTTAGGGAGAGCAACAAGCACCTGGATTTCCCCTGTGTAATCCGAATCCACCACTCCAAGAATAATGGAAATTCCTTGTAAAGACAAGGAACTCCTGCCTAATATTACACCCACTATTCCTTCTGGGAGAGGGCCCTTCTCCCACAGGAATTGGTGTTACTGGAATGTTCGGAGTTAATATTGTTGTGGTGGAGGAACACAAGTTCAGTCCGATACTCCCAGGGGTGACTCGTTGTTGATTTAAAGGATTACCATTTTTATGAAATTTAGATAGGCATTCTCTAGCTTAATGAAAGCCTTTTTGGCAGTTGGAACTCAAAGTTTTTAGTCGTGTACACCCAGTAAATGGTGACAGTGTTCCATGTAAGTTAGCCATACCTTGCTTAATCAGACAATCTCTGTTAATGTGTCTGACTTGACCACAGTTGAAGCAAGACTGCGATGAGATATTCTTTTATTTATTACTTATATACTTGTACTTATATAAATTATATTGTTTATATATTACTTATATTATTACTTATATATTATTTATATAACTTATATATA
>NW_006978082.1:0-909 GCF_000164805.1 Carlito syrichta | reverse complement strand
TTCCCGGTGTTTATCCTATGTCAAACTAATGCCAAATCAGGGGAAAAGGAAAGGACCCACAATTCAGCAAGGGGAGGAGATCATGAAAAGATAGTAGCCACAGGTCAGTTCATCTGGCTTCCTTGTGGCCATGAGAGATCTAAAACCCTCACTGATTGTGGGAATGTGGGAATCAGAAGGCAAACAACTTCAGCAGCCATTTAAGTGGGCCAGGACTGAAGAGAAAATTCCCAAAAAGACAAAGGCTTTCTTTTCTACATATATGTATTTTTTTCTAGCAATTTACAGTGATTCCTTTTTCCATCTGACAAGGGTTGTGGACACATAGTTTTTTGTGCATGGATTAATGGGTCTTATAATTATGAATTTAAAAATAGTTGTATCAGTTAGTGAACTACAGGTTAATGAAACATCTTGAGTAAAATTAGAGACTGAAGTTAAGTCTGGAGGGGGATTATCTGCAATATAAAGTAAAAAGCCAGTTATCAAACACAAAGGTGCAGGATACAAGAGAGGATACGCAGGGACATTTCTCAGAGGGATGGGACAGCACCAAGAGACCCATCTTGGGTGAGGTTTAGACAGGTGGGGCTGAGAGTACAGGCTCTAGGTCAAAGCTTGCATGTGAACCTCTACCCAGTCTCCAGCAAGCACCCTGAGGAACAGAGCAGTGCAGCCACTGTACCTCCAATTATAAGCCCTTTCCACCCATTTTATAAGATCCTGATTACTTGGCACTTTTGAAAATCCTAAGGAGGCCTTACAGACTCTTACATGTCCCCACATCTTAATCCATGCAAGAACCTTGCAAAGTATACACTCCTCTCCACAGTTAATCAGAAAAGAACGTGGGGGCTCCAGAGGCATTTAGTATTGGCTAAGATTGAGACAACTTCTTAGAAGATGCTT
>NW_006978081.1:0-1252 GCF_000164805.1 Carlito syrichta | reverse complement strand
CTTCCATGATTTAATTAAGATGCGAAGACTAACCCCTATTTCTGAACAGTCACCTTGCTTTACTTTTGAAATCTGCAATCCCGTAACTATAAGCTTCACTGAGAAAGGGAAGAAAGCTCAAGGTTGGGATATAGGAAAAACATGGGGAATCTGGTTATATGACCCAAATACACTCAGGATGGAAGAATTCAGGTAACTTCTTTATGATTAGACTATCCATCCGGGCCCCCAGTCAGAAAACCAAAACACTTGATATGGGACCCAACCCTGTTATAATACCTAAACTTAAACCAAAAGTTAAACCTAAGCCCACAACCACTACACCAATACTCTCGACTGTGACTTATACCAGTTCTGATACCACTGCAGTCACCTCAGACCCCACTAGTGGCCTCTCTTATTCTACCAGGGTCACTACAGTTATTCCTAACCCTCCCCTATGCCCATCGGGTCCCGATCAACATCCTCTCTGGCACTTGCTAATCAAGCTTACCTGTTACTTAATGCAACCCGGCCAGAGCTCACCCAGTCATGTTGGTTATGCTATAACATCCAGCCTCCCTATTACAAAGGAATTGCAGTAATGAGAAACTATACAACCGAGCATTGTCCCAATTCTTGTAGATGGCAGCCAGCAACCCAGGGACTTACTCTCCAGTCGGTAACAGGCCAAGGATTATGCATAGGCCGCCCCGCACCAGCGTTTCAGTCCCTACGCAACATTACGCTGCCTGTATCTAGCCTAGATTACCACCTGCCCCCTAAAAATAGCTGGTGAGCATGTTCAACAGGCTTAACCCCTTGCTTCCACGGGCAGGTCTTAAATCAGACCCAACAAGGCTTCTGCGTGTTAGTCCAATTACTTCCAAAAATTCTCTACCACTCAGATGAGGATATACTCCGGTGGTTTACCCCAGGTATCCACCGGAGAGACAGAAGAGAGCCGGTCACCGCCATTTCCATGGCAGTTCTTCTTGGACTTGGACTAACAAGGAGCCGGAACGGGTATTGCCTCCCTAGCTACCCAAAGTCACTATTATAATGGCCTTAGGGCAGATAAACATAGACATCGAGAGAATTGAATTTTCCATCTCTCACCTTCAGGAATCCCTAACCTTGTTATCTGAGGTGGTCCTACAGAACCATAGAGGGCTAGATTTGTTATTTCTGCAGCAGGGAGGAACATGCGCCACCCTAGGAGAAGAATGTTGTTTCTACACGGACCACTCGGATATTGTCAGGGAATCCATGG
>NW_006978080.1:0-1416 GCF_000164805.1 Carlito syrichta | reverse complement strand
GGAGTGCCTGGAGTCTCAAAGGAGAACCTTCTTAGAAAAACATTCCATGGAGAAAGGGATCCACAGTGAGACTAGTATTTTTGGTCTGCTGAGAACTTTGAACTAAAACCAATGGAAGGCCCAAGGAGCAGCTTCAGAAAGAAGCTACCCCTGTGACCTTCTCCTGCTTTCCTGTCTCCTATTCCTTTTTTCCCAAGGCAGGTCATAGAAACTAGAAACCCTCTTTTCTAAAGCCAGCTTATAAAACCTAGAAATATGACTCTCATCGTCCCCTTGCCTCTATGTGTAAATTATGGCCAGAAAGAAATTTCTTGACCTACCTAGACTAAAAGAAAGTCATCTGAAAAAATTCAAATACAAGAGATTCAGAGAACCCCTGCAAGACAACAAACGAGAAGACCAACTCCCAGACACATAATAATTCGCCTAAACAAAGTAACTATGAAAGGAAAAATCCTAAAGGCAGCAAGAGAAAAAGGCCAGACTACCTACCAGGGAAAATCAATTAGAATAGCAGCAGATTTATCAACAGAAACCCTTCAGGCCAGGAGAGCCTGGTGCCCTATCTTCAAAGTTCTAAAAGAGAAACAATTTCAACCAAGAATAACCTACCCAGCCAAACTAAGCTTCATAAATGAGGGAGAATGAAATCTTTTCCAGACATCCAATCCCTACGAACCTACGCCGCTACAGGCCACCTCTACAAGAAACACTTAAGAAAGTACTGAACACAGAAGAAAAAGAAAAAAGAACAACAGCATTCTTCACAAGAGTACAGGCAAAAGATTAAAAACACACATGAACCAACTCCAAAACCCAAAGAAAGACAACAAATAAACAGGAACAACTCTGTAAGAACCTTATGACAGGGATCAACTCTTGCATTTCAATTATTAGCCTAAATGTGAACGGACTAAATGCACCACTGAAAAGACATAGATTGGCAAAATGGATAAAATATCATCAGGCAACAATCTATTGCCTTCAAGAGACTCACCTCACTAGAAAGGACATCCACAGACTCAAAGTAAGAGGATGGGAAACAAACTTCCAGGCGAACGGAATACAAAAGAAAGCAGGAGTAGCCATCTTAATTTCAGACAAAATACCCTTCAAACTATTAAAAATCAAGAAAGATACAGAAGGCCACTACATAATGATAAAAGGCTCAATCCATCAACAAGAAATATCTATTCTAAATATATATGCACCCAACATAGGTGCGCCAACTTTCATAAAGCAGCTTCTTGGAAAACTAAAGAAAGATATTGGCTCTAACACTATCATAACTGGGGACTTCAATACCCCACTCACAACCCTAGACAGATCATCAGGACAAAAAATCAGCAAGGAGATCCGGAACCTCAATGTAACTTTGGACCAAATGGACTTAATTGATACCTACAGAACACTCCG
>NW_006978079.1:0-759 GCF_000164805.1 Carlito syrichta | reverse complement strand
AACCAGTGCAATACATGAAGCGAGTCCTAATATCAGCCACCAAAAATAAATCCAAAGATATTCCATGAGTGGTGGCACAGTCCTGTGGTTCCATACACTCGAGAGGGCGAGGAGGGAGGATCACATGAGCCTGGCAGGCAGTGTCCATGGTGGCCGCAAGTGTGACCCTGCACAGATCCAGATTCTGACTCCAAATAAAAAATAATCACGACCCCCCCCACCACCAATTTGCCACCCAGCACGAGGAGTCACTCTCAGGGATGGGAGAGGAAAAGGCACTTTCCAGCCTGTCATTCATGGGAAGTTTTAAAGGTGACCACTGGATACGTCCGTCCCGCACCTTCAGTCTTGTGCCCCAGAAAGCCTGCTTCTTCCCTCCACACTCTTGTCCCTGGCAAAGGAGCATGTGAACTCATGGAAGAGACTGCCCTGAGCTAGGGCAGTCGATGGCCACAGAGCGATCAAGGCAGTCCAGCAATGCCATGGTCAGCCCAGGTTCCGGTAACCCGGTCTGACACCTTTGGGTGGGAGTGGGCCACCTCTCTTGATCACTCAAATGTCCCATGTCCACGTGGACATTTCCTTGGGGAGACTTAGATGCTTGTAGTGATGCAGGTTGGAGGTGTCTTTTTGTCACTGATGTCTCCGTCAGCCAAGCTGGTGCACAGTGACACGATAGTGGCTTCTGGGACCTCGACCTGCTGGGCTCAGGTGCTTCTTCTGTCTCGGCCCCTGAGTAGCTGAGACTCCAGGGGATAC
>NW_006978078.1:0-747 GCF_000164805.1 Carlito syrichta | reverse complement strand
CCCTGGGCTCAGGCAAACTCCCGCTGTGGTCTCCCAGGGCATAGGGCTGAAATCCATGCACCATCATGCCTGGCCTGGACTGCATGTACTGTTGGCAGGGGCGATGCCTCGGTCACTCCAGAGGCTGAGGCAGGAGGATTGACAGAGTCCACTGTTATGAGGATGGCAGTGAACAACGGTCATGTCCCTGGGCTCCAGCCTGGACCACATAGCCAGACACTGTCTCCAAAAACATGAGAATTGTACACAGCTTTTCAACTGCACATGGTGTGTTCACAGGTCGACTGACTTTGAACCAGGAAAAATGAGATTGTGGGGAAAAAATGTCCTGGGATGAGGGATGTGTCTGTGGACTTTCTTGGCAAAAGGTCCTCATTGCTGCGTCGGAGTTTCTGCCTGCCTGGGGCACATTTCTCATCTTGGAGAGGAGAGCCGGCAGGAACATGGCCATGGAGTGTGGGAACTTCAATACCAAAGTGGGAGCAGCCATTTGGGGAGGGTTGGGGTTGAAAGGTGTTGAGCTTGGGGGACCCTCATATGTGGAAGGGGTGAGGAGAAGGACTGAGGTGAGAAAGTTTGCAGGAGAATGGATTTCTTTCTTTCTTCCTTCCTTCCTTCCTTTTGTTCTTTCTTTCCTTTCTTTCTACCTTTCTTTCTCTCTTTCTTTCTTTCTTTCTTTCTTTCTTTCTTTCTTTCTTTCTTTCTTTCTTTCTTTCTGTCTTTCTTTATTTTTCTCACTAGGTTGCC
>NW_006978077.1:0-319 GCF_000164805.1 Carlito syrichta | reverse complement strand
GTTCAACCTCACTAATCATCAGGGAGATGCAAATCAAAACCACACTGAGATAACACCTAATTTCAGTCAGAATGGCAATTATCAACAACCCAAAAAATAACAGTTGCTGGAGAGGGTGTGGCGAAAAGGGAACACTTCTATACCATTGGTGGGAGTGTAAACTAGTGCAACCTCTGTGGAAAGCAGTGTGGCGATTCCTAAAAGCTCTAAATATCAACCTCCCATATGACCCCGCAATCCCCCTACTGGGAATATACCCTGAAGAACTCAAATCACTCTATAAAAAAGATACCTGCACACGTATGTTTATCGTAGCATG
>NW_006978076.1:0-389 GCF_000164805.1 Carlito syrichta | reverse complement strand
TCAAGCTCTGAGGGAGCAGAGAGGGTTGTGAGTCTGAAAGGTTTACCTCCACCCTTGCAGGACTGACCAAAAGAGGGACAGCCAGTTTCTTTCTCAAGAGCCTTGACTCATCCACTTTCGGTCCAATTCTGTCCACAATTTCTTTTTTTTTTGAGTTGGAGTCTCACTCTGTCGCCCAGACTGGAGAGCAGTGGCACGCTTCCGGCCACCACAGCCTTGACCTGCTGGGCTCCAGCGATCCTTCTGCCTCAGCCTTCCGAGTAGCCGGAATTACAGTACTCTTTAGTACTATGTAGCTATCAGTACTCTTTCTTATGTGTCTTTCTTCACCTCTTCCCAGCCCTGTGTCTCGTCCTCACCTGATAGATGGGACCAAGACTGCAAACTGC
>NW_006978075.1:2199-3026 GCF_000164805.1 Carlito syrichta | reverse complement strand
TACAAGATGGTATTTGGTGTGATCATTTGTGTCAGTTCAGGGAACAAGGCATAGTGTAGTCCTACAAGGTCAAAAAAGTGTTCTGTAGTTCTCTTGTCATAAAAGTGTTTGCTGGGCAATAGATAATATTAATATTAATAAGAAACAGCTGCGTGTTGTCTATTTATGAGTCTAATTGGGGGCTGTTTCCTTATCATCACAGGATTCTGATTTTAGGTCAAAGGTAATAAAATATGAAGAAATGAAGTTATGCTCACGGTTACTTGAGAGTTAAACGCTCATGTCCTTTCACAGCAGCCGAAGTCTCTAGATCATTTTACTCCTGTAATAATTTATAATCAATATTTTTATTATGGTTTTGTGGGGTACAGTTAAGGGTTAGGTGTACAATTGCATTTCACTCAGGCACCCTGTTGATAATAGGTGTTTCCTCATCCCCAAAGCCCTTAGATTATAAGACTACACATTGCAATATTTCAGTTACTATAACATGAAAATTCCCCCAAATTAGTTGTTAGGCCAATTTACATAGTCATAAAGAGAAAGTCTTCCTCCCTATGTATACTATGAGGGAATATTTTAGCAACTATAGAAGCATGATTTGTGTCCAAGATCTATAGAGTTGTGATTATTTAATTGGATTCACAAAAGGAAGCACTTTTATTAAGAAGAAAGTTAAAATGTTTTCTTTTCCTCTTCCTATTCCAGAGTTGTGCTGTTCAGTGCTCATCAGTGAATTCACTGGAGAATGAAAAAGTCGCCTACAAACACACATTAATGTCAACCCGTTTAATGTTTCCACATATCTTTGTAGCTTCATTCTTGGT
>NW_006978075.1:0-890 GCF_000164805.1 Carlito syrichta | reverse complement strand
CAGGGTCAGATGTGACTCATCTTTTGTGTTTCTGATGTGCTTATTTGGTTTTTTCTCGTTTTTTCTTGGTCAGTCAAGCTAGGGGACCATTTATCTTGTTTATTCTTTTGAAGAACCCAGCTTTTTGTTTCATGATTTTTTTGTATTATCTTTCTGTCTTCTATGTCTTGGATTTATGCTTTTATTTTGGTGATCTGGATTCTTCTGCTGAAATTAGGGTTTTTGTGGTCTTGCTTTTCCAGCTTCTTAAGGTGGCTTGTTAGGTTGTTAATTTGTGTTCCTTCCATTTTCCTCATGTGTGTTTGTAGGGATATAAATTCCCCTCTTATTATAGCTTTTAAGGCGTCCAGAGATTTTGGTAAGGAGTTTCTTCAATTTCATTTGTTTCCAGGTATCTTTTTATCTCTCTTTTGATTTCATCATTGACCCAGGAGTTGTGTAGCATCATGCTGTTTAGTGTCCATGTCTTTGTAGGTTTGGGGAGGACCTTGTTGGTGTCAATGTTTGTTTTTATTCCACTGTGGTCCGAGAAGGTGCATGGTAGAATTTCAGTCCTTTAAAATTTGCTTTTAAATTTGATTTGTGTCCAATTATGTGTTCAATCTTAGAATATGTTCCATGCGGTGATGAGTAGAATGTGTATTCTGTGGTCTTTGGATTGAGTGTTCTGTAGGTATCAATTAAGTCCATTTGGTCCAGAGTCTCATTGAGGTTCCAGATCTCCTTGCTTATTTTTTGTCCTGATGATCTGTCCAGGGCTATTAACGTCCCCAGTTATGATGGATTTAGAGTCAATGTCTTTCTTTAGTTTTCCTAGAAGTTGCTTTATAAATGTTGGTGCACCTCTGTTGGGTGCATATATGTTTAGGATAGATATTTCTTGTTGATGG
>NW_006978074.1:0-555 GCF_000164805.1 Carlito syrichta | reverse complement strand
TGCCTTCAAATCCATTTCTCATTCTCCCCTCTTTCTGCTCTGCTCTATAATGCAGAGGGGTTGACTTCTGCAGGGCATGGATTCCCAGGTTTCCATGGCTCCAGCAAATATGAACACCAGTGGGTGGGTGTCTAAAAGTAGAGAGAAGGGAGAAGCCAGAGGATTTTTCCCATATCTCTGCCCCAAACAGAGCATTTGACAATGACTGAGTCACCTCTGAGGCTACAGTTGCCACTAGACAGATGTACGATGGTTCTAGCCTCCACTAGGTTGACCATGGCTCTGGGCTCTGGCAGTACTTCCTTCTTCCTTTGTCCTCCCAGCCTGGGGTGGTGGTACTACTGCTAATCTCTGCGTTGCCTCACAGACCTCTGTTGACTCCTCAGAAATTCTGTCATTTGTATAACTAACTCCTTGCATTGAATTGCCATTTTTCAAATACTCAGAGTATGTGTATTCTCCTGGTTGGGCCTTGACTAACACAGTTAGTAAAAGATTAATAATGATAAATAAGCATAAATTCATAGGGACAAAGAGGATGGTAAAAGAAGTAAC
>NW_006978073.1:0-318 GCF_000164805.1 Carlito syrichta | reverse complement strand
GCTGGTGTGCTGTGTCCACAAAAGTAGTAAACATGGGGGGGGGTGCTGCACTGCAGTCCACCCGGAAGCCAGAAGCCCCGCCTCCTCAGACGGGGACCCGGGAATCGGAGACTTAGTGTAATTGACGACCACTAAGCCACGCCTCCCGCGCCCACACCTGACACCAGTCCCAGGATCCCCGCTGCATGATAAAGGGCAGAGCTGGACTCCTGCAGCAACGAACACGGAGTCTGGGCCCAGCGGCGCAAGGGACTGGAAGCCAGGCCATCTGCTCCTCCACAGCCAGAGGTGCTGGAGCCCCAGCGTAGACGAGGGCCG
>NW_006978072.1:0-6303 GCF_000164805.1 Carlito syrichta | reverse complement strand
GTCAGCTAGATAAGTCAGCTGGCTAGGCAACTGGCTAGCTAGTTAGGTAGGCAATAAAGTAACCTGGCTAGACAGCTGGCCAGCTAGTTAAGTCAGCAAGTTTAATCAGCTGGCTAATCAGCTGACTAGCTAGTTAAGTCAGCTCATAAAGTCAGTTGTCTAGCCAGCTGGCTATCTAGTTAAAAAGTTTGTTACAATCGATGTGTAGCCATCTGGCTCACTAGTTATTTCAACTAGTTAATTCAGCTGGGTAGCTAGGCAGCTAGCTAGTTAAGTCAGCTTTATATGTCAGCTAGCCAGCTAGTTAAGTCAGCTAGTTAAGTCAGCTAGCTATATGATAGCTAGCTAGGTAGCTAGCAAGATGAATCATCCAGTTAAATCAACCGGCTTGCAAGGTAGCTTGCTAGTTAAGTCAGCTATTTAAGTCAGCTGGGTAGCTAGTTAGCTGTTAGTTAAGTCAGTTGGAGAGCCAGCTGGCAAGCAGGATAGCTAGCTTTAAGTCAGGTGGCTAGCCACCTGGCTAGCTAGTTAAGTCACATCCTTAATGCAGCTCGCTGGCCAGCAGGATTGCTAGGTAGTTAGGTAGATAAGACAACTTGCAAGCAAGCAAGCTATGTAGGTAGGTAGCTAGTTAAGTCAGCTGGCTAGCTAGTTAAGACAGCTATACAGTTGTCTAGCTAGATAGCTAGCTTGTTACATCTGCTGGCTAGCTGACTGTCTACTTTGTGAAGCCTGCTAGTTAAGTCATCTGGGTAGCCTGCTTGCTGTATACGTAGCTAGGCAATTAAGTCATCTGGCTAGCCAGCTGGCTAGCTAGGTAGCTAACTAGTGATATCACATGTATAGTCAGCTGGCTAGCTAGTTAAGTCACCTAGTTAACTCAGCTGACTAGCCAGCTGGCTAGCTAGGTAGCTTGCCAGTTGTCATTACACAGCTGGCTAGCTAGAAAAGTCACCTAGTTAATTCAGCTGGATAGCCAGTTGACTATGTAGCAAGCAAGTTAATTCAACTGGCTAGATAGCAGGACAGCTAGTTAAGAGAGCTAGTTAAGTCAGCTGGCTAGCCAGCTCTCTAGCTAGTTAGTGACATAATTAAGTCTGTAGCCTAGCCAGCTGGCTAGCTAATTAAGTCAGCTAGCTAAATCATTTGCTATCCAGGTGGCTAGAGAGGTAGGGAGCTACTTAAGTCTACTGGCTAGCCAGGTTGCTAGCTAGGCAGTTAGGTAGTTATGTCAGCTGTCTAACCAGCTGACTAGCTAGTTTAGTCACCAAGTTAAGTTAGCTGACATGGCATCTGGCTCCCTAGGTAGTCTGCAAGTTAAGTCAGCTGGCTAGACAGTTGGCTGGCAAGTTAAGTCACCTAGCTAATTCAACTGGATACCCAGTTGGCTAGCTATGTAGCAAGCTAGTTAATTCTACTGGCTAGAAATCAGGCCAACTAGTTAAGACAGCTAGTTAAGTCAGCTGATTAGCCTGTTGACTGGCTAGTTAGTGACCTACTTAAGTCAGTTGACTAACCAGCTGCCTAGCTAATTAAGTCAGATAGTTAAGTCAGCTGGCTATCCAATTGGATATCTAGTTAAGTCAGCTAGTTTAGGCAACTGACTGGCGAGCTGCCTAGCTCGTTAATCAACTAGTTTAGGCAACTGACTGGCGAGCTGCCTAGCTCGTTAATCAACTAGTTAAGTCAGGTGGCTAACCAGCTGGATAGCTAGTTAAGTCACCTCATTAAGTCAGTTGGCTAGCCATCTCCCTAGCTAGTTAAAAACCCCGTCAATTCAGAAGGCTAGAGAGCAGTCTAGCTACTTATTTCAGCTAGTTTAGTCAACTGGCTAGCTAGGTAGCTTGCTAGTTAAGTCAGCTAGTTATGTCAACTAGCTAGCTTGTTAAGTCAGCTAGTTAACTTGACTTTCTAGCAAGATATCTACTTAGATAGTTAGCTAGTTATTTCAGCTAGTAAATTCAGCAGGATGGCTAGGTAACTTGTTTGTTAAGTCACTAGTTAAGTCAGCTGGCTAACTAGTTAAGTCAACTAGATAAGTCGAATGGCTGGCCAACTGACTAGCGGGGTATCTACCTAGTTAAGTCAGCTGGCTAACCAGCTGGCTAGCAAGTTAAGTGACCTAGTTAACTCAGCTCACTAGCCAACTTACCTAGGTAGCTAGGTACTTAAGTAAGCTGATAAGCCAGTGGTATACATAGGTAGCTATCTAGTTAAGTCAGCTGTCTAGCCACCAGTCTAGCTAGAGGTGTCAGCTAGTTAAGTTAGCTGGCTAGCCATCTGGCTAACTAGTTATGTCAACTTGTTGTGTCAGTTGGCTAGCCAGTTGGCTAGCTGGATAAGTCAGCTAGTTAATTCAAGTGGCTAGCCAACTGGCTAGCTAGGTCGCTCTCTAGTAACGTCAGCTGGCTAGCCACCTGAATAGCTGGTTGTCAGCTAGTTAATCAGCTCAATAGCCACCTGCCTAGGTAGGTAGGTAGCTAATTAAGTCAGGTGGCTAGTCAGGTGGCAAACTAGTTAAGTCAGCAATTTAAGTGAGCTGGCTAGCCGGTTGGCTCGTTAAGTGGCTAGTAAAGACAGTTGGCTACCCAGATGCCTATCTAGTTAAGTCAGCTAGTTAAGTCATCTGGTTAGACAACTCCTGAGCTAGGTGGCTGGCAAGTTAAGCCACCTTGTTAGCAGACTGGTAAAATAGGTGACCAGTTAGTTAAGACGAATGGCAAGCTGGCTGACCAGCAGAGTGTCTGGTTAGTTAAGCTGGCTGGTTATCCCAATGTCCAGCCTGCTGGCTGGCTATTTAGCCAGTTGACTATCCAGGTGGCTAGCCTGATATCTAGCTAGCTGGTTGTCTAGCCAACTAACCAGCCAGGTAGGTAGCTAGTTAAGACAGGTGACTAGCCTTTAGCCAACCAAGTAGCTAGCTAGTTAAGTGAGCTAGCAACTCAGCTAACTATTCAGGTACCTAGTTAAGACAGTCAGCTAGTCAGGTTCCTAGTCTGCTAGCTAGTTAAGTAAGCTAGTAAATCATCCAGTTACTTAGCTAACTTGTAGGCTAAAAACTCGGCTAGGTGGTGAGCTAACTAGTGGGCTCCCTCGCTTTCCATCAAGTCAACTAACTAGTAGGCTTGCTCACCTGCCATCCGGTCAGCAAACTAGTTGCATCGCATGCCAGCCAACAGGTCAAGTAACTTGTTGGCTCACTTGCAGGCCAACAGTTCTGCTAACTAGTCAGCTTGCTCGCCAGCTGACTAGTTAAGTCAGCCCACTGGTCAACTCACTAGCTGGGCGATTAGTTATGGCAGCACATGTGTCGGTTCATTCACCAGCATACCAGTTAATTCGCTGACCAGTCGGCTCTAGTTAAGTGAGCTCACCTGTCTCCTCACTCACCTGCCTACAAGTTAAGTCAGCTAAGCTTTCAGCCAACTAACTGGTCAACGAGTTAAATCAGCTAACCAATTGGCCGACTAGTGGGCCAACTTCTCGGCCAACAAGTTAGGTCAGCTAAGTAGACAGCCTACTAGTTAGGTCAGCTAATTAGTTGGCCAACCAGTCGACCGACTAATTAGGTGAGCAAACTACCCAGCCAAATACTTACCTGAACTATGGGGCCAAGTCAGTCAACTATTGAAGCAAGCTAAATAGTCGGCCGATTAGTCGGCCAACTTGTTAAGCCAGCTAACAAGTTGGCCAAGTGGACAGCCAACGTGTTCAACCAGCTGGCTAGTCGGCAGACTCGTTAGCCAACATGTTAAATCACCTAGCTAACTCGTTAACCAACTAGTTAAATTGACTAGTTAACTCGTTTAATAACTAGTTAAAACAGGTAGCTAACTCATTAACAAACTCGTTAATTCAGCTAGCTATCTTGTTAGCCAAAGAGTTAAGTCAGCTAGCTAAGTGAGCTAGCTAACTAACTAGCTAGCTAAGTAAGCTAGCTAAGTCACCTAGTTCACTGGTTATCTAATTATTTAAGTCAGCTACTTAAGTCTGCTGCCTAAATAGTTGGCTAATTAATTAAGCCACCTCGTTATTCAGCTAGTTAAATAGATAGCTAACTATTTAATTCACGTAGTTAATTCAGCTAACTAACTGGTTAAGTCAGCCAATTAAGTCAGCTAGCTAAGTAGTTAAGTCAGCTAGCTAAGTCATCTAGTTAAGTCAGCTTCTAATTTAGTCAGCTGGTTGAGACAGCTAGCTAGCTAGTTAGCTAAAGGTTTATGCCAGCAGGTTGCATCAGGTCATTACCTAGTTAACTAATGGGTTAAGTCAGCTGGTTGAGTCAACTAGCTAGTTACTTAGCAAACGGGTTGTGTCAATTGGTTGAGTAGGCTAGCTAGCTAGCTAGCTAACGAGTTAAGTCAGCTGGATGGTCAGCTAGCTAGCTAGATAGATTACTAGCTAATGTGTTAAGTCTGCTGGATGAGTCAGCTAGACAGCTCATTAGCTAACGAGATGTCAGATGATTAAGTCACCTAGCTAACACTTTAGATAACGATTAAGTTAACTAGTTATCTAACTGGTTATGTCAACTATCTAGCAAGGCAGCTTACTATTTAAGTCAGCTTGTTAGCTGGGTAGCTATCTACTTAGCTAACTAATTAAGCCAGCTGACTAACTAGGTAGATAGCTAGTTAGCTAACTATTTAAGACAGCTGGTTATCTAGGTAGATGTTAGTTAAGTCAGCTACTTAAGTCAGCTTTCAAGCTAGGTAGTGAGCTAGTTAAGTCAGTTGCCTAGCCATCTGGCTAGCTGGTTAATTCAGCTTGTTAAGAATGCTGGCTAGCCAACTGGCTAGGTAGGTAGCTACCTAGTTAAATCTGCTATATTGCTACCTGGTTAACTAGTGATGTCAGCTAGTTAAGTCATTAGGCTAGCCAGCTGGCTAGCTGGTTTAGTCAGCTAGTTTAGTCAACGGTCTCGCCAGCAGGCTACCTAGGTAGCTGGCAAGATATGTCAGTTTCTTAGCCAGCAGGATAGTTGTTCAAGTTAGCTAGTTAAGTCATTTGACTAACCTGCTGGCTATGTAGTTACCTAGCAAGTTAAGAGAGGTGGCAAGCAAGCTTCCTAGCTTAAGTCAGTTAGGTTAGTCAGCTGGCAAGCCAGCTGGTTAGATATGTAGTCAGTTAGTTAAGTCAGCTGGCTAACCAGCTGACTACCTGTTTAAGCCAGCTAGATAAGTCAGCTGGCAACCAGCTGGCTAGCAAGTTAATTCAGCTCATTAAGACAGTTGGCTATCCAGCTTGTTAACTAGTTATAAAGCTAGTTAATTAAGATGACTAGCCATCTGGCTAGATAGTTATTTCAGCTAGTTAATTCAGCTGGCTATCGAGAAAACTTGCTATATTAGTCAGCTAATTATGGCTGGTAGGTAGCTAGTTAAGTCAGCTAGTTAAGTCAGCTGGTTGGCTTGATATCTAGCTAGATAGCTAGTTAGGTAAGACAGTTAGATAAGCCAGCTGGCTAGCTAGGTAGTTAGCTACTTAAGTCACCTAGTTAACTTAGCTTGATAGCTAGTTAAGTCAGTGAGTTAAATCAGCTGGATAGCCAGATGCCTAGCTGGGTCACTACCTAGTTAAGTCAGCTGGCTAGCCAGCTAGATAGCTAGTTAAGTAGCCTAGATAAGTCAACTCACTAGCCAGCTGGTTACCTATGTACCTAGGTAGATAAGACAGCTGACAAGCCAACGGGATACATTGCTAGCTAGCTAGTGAAGTCAGCTGGCTATCCAGCTGGCTAGCTAGGCGGCTGTAGGCAGTTGAGTCAGCCTGCTAGCCAGCAGGCTAGCTAGTTATGTATCCTAGTTAAGTCAGCAGACTAGACAGCTGGCTATCTAGGTAGCTAGATAGTTAAGTCAGCTGCCTAGCCCGCTGGCTGGCTAGTTAAATCACCTAGTTAAGTCAGCTGGCTAGCCAGCAGGCTAGCTAGGTAGCTTGCTAATTTAGTCAGCTGGCTAGACGGAAGGCTAGCTAGTTGAGTCACCTAGTATAGTCAGCTAGCTATCCAGCTTGCTAATTATACAGCAAGCTACTTAATTCAGCTGACTAGCCAGCAGGCCAGTTATATAAGTCAGCTAGTTAAGTCAGCTGGCTAGCCAGCTGGCTAGCTAGGTAGTGATCTACTTAATTCAGTTGGCTAGTCAGCTGTCTAGATAATTAAGTCAGCTAGGTAAGTCAGCTGGGTAGCCAGCTAGATAGCTAGGTAGAGAGCTAGTTAAGTCATCTGGCTAGCCAGCTGTCTAGCTATTTACATCAGCTAGTTAATTCAGCTGGCTTCCCAGCTGGCAAGCAAGGTAGCTAACT
>NW_006978071.1:0-445 GCF_000164805.1 Carlito syrichta | reverse complement strand
TAAGGCAGCTCACCTGTCCCATCACTTGCCAGCCCACTAGTTAAGTTGGCTCACAGGTCGGCTCACTAACTGGCCTACTAATTAAGTCCTCTGACGAGTCGGCTCACTTGCCAGCCGACTAAAGTCAGTTGACCAGTCAGCTCACTCACCGGCCGACTAGTTAAGTCAGCTGACCTGTCGGGTCACTCTCTGGACAATTAGTAAAGTCAGCTCACCTCTCAGTTCACTCGCCGGCCGAATAGATAAGTCAGCTAACTGGCCAGTGGATTAGCAGGCCAACTAGTAAACTCAGTTAAACAAATGGTCGACTAGTCGGCTAAATTGTCAGCCGACAATTTAGCTCAGGTAACAAGTCATCGACAAGTTAGGCCAGCTAACTATTCGGCCTACTAATTGGCCTATTAGTTTCTTCAGCACATCAGCCACCCTGTTAGTTAACAGAGCT
>NW_006978070.1:10278-19900 GCF_000164805.1 Carlito syrichta | reverse complement strand
GCAACTGGGTAGAGAGCTGACTTAACTAGCTGACTTAACTTGCTAGCCAGCTGGCTTAACTAGCTGACTTAACTAGCTAGCTACCTAGCTAGTCAGCTGAATTTACTAGCTGAAATAACTATCTAGCTACCTAGCTAGATATCATGCTAGAAAGTCAACTTAACTATCTGTCTTAAAAAGCTTGCTAGCTGACATATCTAGCTGACTTAACTATCTAGCTACTTACCTAGCCAGCTGACTAAACTAGCTGAAATAACTAGCTAGCCTGCTGTCTAGCCATCTGAATTAACTAGCTTTTTAACTAGCTAGGGATTGGGCTAGCAAACTGACTTAATGAGCTGACTTAACTACCTGATTAAACTTACTAGCTAGCTAGCTCTCATATAGCTAGCTGACTTAACTAGTTGACTTGACTAACTAGCTAGCTGATATATCCACCTGACTTATCTAGCTAGGTGCCTAGCTACCCAGTTGACTTAACTAGCTGAAATAACTAGTGAGCCCGATGGCTACACATCCCATATAACAAGCTTTTTAACTAGATAGCCAGCTGGCTACACAACTGATTTAATGAGCTTACTTAACTAGCTAGCCAACTGATTAGCCAGCTGACTATACTAGCTGACATACCTAGCTGGTCAGTTGTCTAGCCAGGTAACTTTATTACCTAGTTATCTAGCTAGCCAGTAGCCTAGCTGAGTGACTTAACTAGCTGACTTAATGAAGTATCAAACTGGCTAGCCATCAGATTTAACTAGTTAGCTACCCAGATCGACAGCTATATAGCAAGCTGACTTAGCAAGCTGACATATCTAGATAGCCTGATGGCTAGCCAGCTGATTTAACTAGTTACCTAACTACATTTCCCACTGGCTTGCAGGCTGACTTAACTGCCTCACTACCTAGCTAAACTGCTGGCCAGCGAGCTGACTTAACTACGTGACTTAACTTGCTAGCCAGCTAGCTAGCCAGCTGATTTATCTAGCTAGCTACACTGCTAGGCAGCTTGTTTGCCAACTGATTTAACTAACTGACTTAACTAGCTGACCAGTTGACTTAACTAGCTTACTTAACGAGCTAGCCAGCTGGCTAGCCAGCTGACTTCACTAGCTAGCTACGTACCTATCTATGTAGTCATCTGAATAACTGACTTAACTAGCTACCTAGCTGCCATATGTAGCTTACTAATATAGCTAGCTTCCTAGACGAACAGCCGACTTAACTAGTGAAAATAACTAGCTAGCCAGTTGGCTAGCCATCTGACATTACTAGCTTTTTAGCTAGCTAACCAACTGGATTGCCAACTGACAGTGTGCTGACTTAACTAGCTAGCCTGCCTGTTGCCAGCTGACTTAACAAGCTGACTTAACTTGCTAGCCAACTGGTTGCCAGATGTCTTAACTAGTTGACTTAACCAGCTAGTCATCTGGCTAGCCAGCTGACTTAACTAGCTGTCTACCTACCTAGCCAGCTGGCTAGCCAGCTGACTTACCTAGCTGATTTAAGCTAAAAAGCTGGCTAGCCACCTCACTTAACTTGCTAGCTATCTACATAGCTAGCAGTCTAGTTAGCTGACTTAACTAGCTGACTTGAACAACTATCCTGCTGGTTAGCAAGCTGATTTATCTAGCTAGCTACCTACTTAGCCAGTTGGCTAGACAGCTTACTATACTAGCTGACTTAACCAGCTAGTCAGTTGGCTAGCCAGTTGACTTAACTCCTTGACATCACTAGCTAGCTATCTAACTGACTTAACTAGCTAGCTACCTACCTAGCTAGTTGGCTAGTGAGCTATCTTAACTAGCTGAATTGACAAGCTATAAAGCTGGCTAGCCATCTGGATTAACTAGCTCTCTACCTAGCTAGCTAGCTGGCTAGTCAGCTAACTTAACGAGCTGACTTAATTAGCTAACCAGCTGGCTAGACAAATGACTTAACTGGCTGCTATATAGCTAGCCAGCTGGCTAGCCAGCTGACTAAACTAGCTGACTTAAATAGCTGGCCTGCTTGCCAGTCAGCTGAATTAACAGCTTATTATGAAGTTAGCCAGCTGGCTAGCCAGCTGACTTAACTAGCTAGCCAGGTGTCTAGCTAGTTGATTTAAGTAGCAAGCTATCTTGTTAGCTAGCTGTCTAGGCAGCTTACTTAACTAGGTGACACAACTATGTAGACAGCGGGCTAGACATCTGACTTAACTATCTAGCGACCTAGCTACTAGGTGTCTAGGCAGCTGACTTAACTAGGTGACTTAAATAGCTAGCCAGCTGGCTAGCAGACTGACCTCACTCCCTAGCTACCTAGCTAGCTGGCTCGATATCCAGCTGTCTTATCTATCTAGGTAATTATGTAGCCTGCTGGTTTGCCAGCTGACTTAACTACTCATCTCCTTAGCTAACCAGATGCTTAGTGAGCTGACTTAACTAGGCTACTTAACTAGCTAGCTGAATATCTAGCCAGCTGACTTAACTAGCTGGCTTCCAAGCTAGGCAACTGGCTAGCCAGCTGACTTAAATTGCTGACATAACTAGAGAGCAAGCTGACAACTAGCTTATTAACTAGGTAGCTACCTAGCTAGAAGGCTGGGCTAACTAGCTGTCTTAACCATCTAGCTAACTAGCTAGCTATCTAGCTATCCAGCAGTCATAACTATCTGATTAACTAACTACCCAGCTGACATAACGAACAGACTTATAAAACTAGTTTCCTAGACAGCCAGCTGACTTAACTAGCTGAAATAACTAGTTGGCCAGATGGCTACCCATCTAAATTAACTAGCTTTTTCATTAGCTAACCCTCTGGTTAGCCACCTGACTTAATTAGTCGACTTAACTACCCAGCCTGCTGGTGGCCAGCTGACTTAAATAACTGTCTTAACCAGCTACTCAGCTGGCTACCCATCTGACTTAACTAGCCGGCTCCCTATCTAGCCACCTGGCTAGCCGCTGACTTACCTGGCTGACCTAAGCTAGATAGGTGCCTAGCCAGCTAACTAATCTATCTAGCTATCTACCTAGCTAGCAGGCTAGTCAGCTGACTTACCTAGGTGAATTGAACAGCTAGCCTGCTGGCTAGTAAGCTGACTTATCTAGCTAGCTGCCTACCTACGCAGCTGGCTAGACAGATGACTAAACTAGATGATTTAACCAGCTAGCCAGTTGTCTATCCAGCTGACTTAACTCACTGACATCACTAGCCAAGAAGGTAGCTATCTAGCTGAGTTAAGTAGCTAGCTACCTACCTTGCAGATTGGCTGTCCAGCTCTCTTCACTAGCTGAATTAACCAGCTAGCCAGCTGCCTATCCAACTGATTTAAATAGCTCACTACCTAGCTAGCCAGCTGGCTAGCCAGCTGATTTAACTAGCTGACTTAACTAGCTAGCTACCTAGCTAGCCAGTTGATTTAATAGTTAACTAACTAGCTACCTAGCTAGCTGGCTGACCTAAATTGTATGCTAACCAGATAACTACATATCTAACAAGCTGACTTAGTTAGCTGCCTATCTAGCTAGCTAATATAACCAGCTAGCTAACTAGTTAGCTTACTCGTTATCTAACGTGCTGGCTAGCTGACTTAATCATCTAACTTAACTCATTAGCTAATGAGCTAGCTAGCTGACTCAACCAGCTGACTTAATTCTTTAGCTAACTAGCTAGCTAGCTGACTCATCCAACTGACTTAACTCATTAGCTAACTTTCTAGTTAGCCTACTCAAGCAGCTTACTCAACCCGTTTGCTAACTAGCTAGCTAACTGACTCAATCTGCTGACTTAACCCATTAATTGACTAGCTAACTACTTGACTGAACCTGATGACTTAACCCATTAGCTAACTACCTATCTAACTGTCTTAACCAGCTGATTAAATTAGCAAGATGACTTAACTAGCTGACTTAGCTAGGTGACTTAAATACTTAGCTAGCTGACTTAACTGGCCAACTTACCTCGATAGCTAGCTTACTCAACTACCTGAATTCAATATTTGGCTAACTAGTCGGCTGGCAAGTGAGCCGTCAGTTGAGTCAACTTACCTACTTGGTCTGCAAGTGAGTCGAAGTATTAGCTGCTTTAACAAGTAAGCTGGCAAGCAAGCCTACTGGTGAGCTGACTTAATACATGACTGGTGAGCAAGCTGACTAGTTAGCTGTTCTGTTGGCCTGCGAGTAAGCCGACTTGTGAGTTGGTCTGTTGGCTGGTGAGCATGCCAACTCGTTAGCTGACCTGATGGAAAGAGAGCGAGCCCACTAGTTAGCTGATCAACTAGCTGAGTTGGTAACCAACCAGTTAGCTAATTAACTAGCTAATTTGATAGCCAACTTAACTAGTTAGCTGACTATCAGGCTGATATAACTAGCTAGCAAACAAGCTATCTATCTTTCTAGATAACTGACTTAACTAGCTAGCTAAGTGGCTAGTTAGCAAGCTAGCTGACTTAACTATCTAGCAGACTAGCTAGCTGACTTGCTAGCTGACTTAACTAGATAGTTGACTAGCAACCTGAATAGTTAGCTGACTTAACTAGCTAGCTGAATTGTTAGCTGACTTGCTGCCTGACTTAACTAGCTAGCTGGCTAGCTAGCTGACATAACTAGCTGACTAGAATGTTGACTGACTAGCTGGCTTAACTAGCTAGTTACCTGGATGGCTAGCTGGCTAGGCAGCCAGCTAGCTAGCTAGTGGGCTGGCTGGTTGGCTGGCCATCCAGCTTAAATAACCAGCCAAATGTCTGGACAGTAGGATAGCAAGCCGAGTTTACTATACAGCTGGCTTAACTAGCAGGCCACATATCTGACCAGCCTGCTAACCAGCCGGCATAACTTGCCAGCCAACTAGCTAACCAGCCGGCTAACTGGTTGACTTAACAACCTGACTTAACTAGATAGCCATCTGGGTAGCCAGCTGGCTTAACTAGCCAGCCACCTAGCTAGCCAGACGCCTAACCAGCTCACTTAACTTTCTGACTTAACTAGCTAGTCAGCTGGCTAGCCAGCTGACTTAATTAGCTAGCTACTACATAGACAGGTGGGTAGCCAACTGATTTAACTAGCTGACATAACAAGTTAGAAAGATGACTAGCCAGCTGTCTTATCTTGCTTGCAACCTAGCTAGCCATATTGCTAGCCACTTGAATTAACTGGTTGACTTAGTCAACTAGACAGTTGGCTAGTCAACTGACATGACTGGTTGACTTAACTCGTTAGCCAGCTGTCTAGCCAGCTGACTTAACTAGCTGAAAACACTAGGTAGCCAGGTGGCTAGCCAGCTGACTTAACTAGCTAGCTACCTATGTATTCCGCTGACTTTCCTGCTGATTTAACTACATAACTACCTAGCTAACCAGCTGACTAGCGAGCTGCCTTAACTAGGTGATTTAGCTAGCTAGCCAGCTGGCTAGCCAGCTGAATTAACTAGCAAGCTTCCAAGCTAGGCGGCTGGCTAACCAGGTGACTTAACTAGCTTACTTAACTAGCTGGCCAGCTGACTTAACTAGCTGACTTAACTAGGTAGCGACCTAGCTAGCCAGCTGACTATTCAAGCTGAAATAACTAGCTAGCTATAGCTAGCTAGGCCGAATTAACTAGCTGACTTAACTAGCTAGCTAGCTGACACAAATAGCTGACTTACCTAGATAACTAGCGAGCCAGGTGACTTAACAAGCTGAAATAACTAGATAGACAGTTGTGTAGCCATCTGACTTAACTAGCTTTTTAACTAGCTAGCCAACTGGCTAGACAACCGACTTAATGAGTTGACTTAACTACCTAGTTACTTGGTTAGCCAGCTGACTTAACTAGTTGATTATTGATCTAGGCAGCTGACCAGGCAGGTGACTAAACTAGATGACTTAACTATTTATCCAGCTGACTATCCAGCTAACCTAACTAGCTCTCTAACTCTATAGCCATCTTGATAGCCAGGTGACTTAACTAGCTGACTTAATTATCTAGAAAGCTTGCTAACCAGCTGACTTAACTAGGTCACTACCTAGCTAGCCAACTTGTTAGCCAGCTGAATTAACTAGCTGTCATAACTAGCTGGCCTGCTTTCTAGCCAATAGGTTTAACTAACTTGCTACATAGCTTGCCAGCTGGCTATCCAGCTGAATTAACTAGGTGGCTTATCTAGGTAGATAGCTGTTTAGCCAACTGATTTAATTAGCAAGCTACCTACCTAACCAGCCTGCTAGTCAGCTGACTTAACTGGTGACTTAACTAGCTAGCCAGCTTGCTAGACTGCTGACATAACTAGCTAGCTACCCAGCTAGCAAGCTGGCTGGCTAGCTGATTTAATTTGCTGCCATAACTAGCTAGCTAACTCACATACCTAGTTGACTTAACTAGCTAGTTTTCTGTCTTACCAGCTGACTTAACTAGTTGAAATAACTAGCGAGCCAGCTGAGTGCCCATCTGACGTAAATAGGTTTTAACAAGTTAGCCAGCTAGTTAGAAAACCGAATTAATGTGCTGACATAACTAACTATGCAGCTGAATAGCCAGCTGACTAAAGTAGCTGACTTAACTAGCTGGCCAACTGTCTAGCGACCTGAACTAATTGCCTAGCTACCTAGCTATTCAGCAGACTACGCATTTGATTGAACTAGCTGATTTAAGGATGTAGCCAGCTGGCTAGCCAGCAGACTTAATTAGCTATCTACCTAGCTAGAAAGCTGATTAGCCAGTTGACTTATCTTGCTGACATAACTAGATAGCCTAAAGGCTAGCCATATGACTTAAGTAGCTACCTACTTATATAGCCTGCTAGTTTGCCAGCTGAGTTAACTACTTAACTCCCTAGCTAACCTGCTGACCAGCAAACTGACTTAACTTGGTGACTTAACTTGCTAGCCAGCTGGCTAGCCAGATGACTTAATTAGATAGTTACCCTGATAGGCAGCTGGCTAGCCGGATGACTTAACTAACTGACTTAAATAGCTATCAGCTGACTTAACTAGCTGACTTTACTAGCTAGCTACCTATCTATCCAGCTGACTTATCTAGATGACTTAGCAAGCTAGCTACCTAGCTCGCAAGATGGCTGACCAACTGACTTAACCAGCTGACTTAAACAGTTAGAGAGCTGGCTACCCAACTACTTAATAGTGTACTTAACTAGCTAGCCAGCTGGCTGGCCAGCTGTCTTAACTAGCTGACTTAACTAGCTAGCATCCTAGCTAGCCAGCTGACTGGCCAGCTGACTTAACTAGCTAATTTAACCAGCTAGCCCTCTGGCTAACCAGCTGACTTAACTAACTGCTTTAACTAGCTAGCCAGCTGGCTGGCCAGCTGAATTAACTAGAGGACTTAACCAAGTCACCAGCTGTCTAGCCATCTGACTAAACTAGCTAGCTACCTAGCTAGCCAGCTAGAAGCCAACTGAATTAATTACCTGACTTTACTAGCTAGCCAGCTGGCTAGCCAGCTGACTTAACTAGCTTGCTACCTACTGGCCAGCATACTAGCCAGCTGACTTAACTAGCTGACGTTAGCAGCTAGCCTGCTTGGTAGCCAGCTGACTCAACTAGTTGATGTAACTAGGTAGCCAAGTGACTAGACAGGTGACTTAAGTAGTTCTCTACCTAGC
This sequence comes from Carlito syrichta, assembly GCF_000164805.1. Classification (NCBI taxonomy): domain Eukaryota; kingdom Metazoa; phylum Chordata; class Mammalia; order Primates; family Tarsiidae; genus Carlito; species Carlito syrichta. The sequence continues at coordinate 12,322 of NW_006978070.1, read as the reverse complement.
TATCTAGCATCCTAGCCAACTGACATAACTTGCTGACTTAATTAGCTAGACTGCTGGCTAGCCAACTGACTTAACTAGCTTGCTACCTACCTAGCCAGCTTCAAATCAGCTGACTTAGCTTGCTGAGTTAAACAGCTGTCCTTCTTGCTAGTCAGCTGAATTAACCAGGTTGATATATAGCTAGCCAGTTGGCTAGCAAACTGACTTAAGTAGTCGACTAAACTAACTAGCCAGCTGTCTAGCCAGCTGATGTAAGTAGCCAGCTACCTAGCTAGCCAGGTGGCTAGCCTGCTGACTTAACTAGGAGACTTAACTAGATAGCCAGCGGGATAGACAGTTGACTTAACTATCTAGCTATCTAACTAGCCACCTGTATAGCCAGCTGAATTAACTAGGTGACTTAACTAGCTAGCCAGCTGGCTAGCTGGCTGACCTAACAGCCTAGGTACCTAGCTAGCCAACTGGATAGCCAACTGACTTAACTAGCTAGCTCTCTACATAGTCTGCAGGCTTGCCAGCTGACTTAACTACTTAGCTATCCAGCTGGCTATTGAACTTACTTAACTAAGCTATTTAACTAACTAATTAACTGTCTAGCCTGCTGACTTAACTAACTAGCTACTCAGCTAGGCAGCTGGCTCACCAGCTGACTTAACTCACTGACTTAACTAGGTAGCAAGCTGACTTAATTAGCTGAATTAACCAGCTAGGGACCAAGGTAGTCAGCTGGCTTAACTAGCTAGCTTAACAACCTAGCTACCTAGCTAGCTCTGTAGCTAGCCACCTGACTTATCTAGCTAGCTAACTGACATAACTAGCTGTTTATGTAACTTGCTTCCTAGCTAGCCAGCTGACTTAACTAGCTGAAATAATTAGCTAGCCAGATGACTACCCACCTGAATTAATTAGCTTTTTAACTAGCTAACCAGCTGGATAACCACCTGACTTAATGAATTGACTTAGCTAGCTAGGGAGCTGGTTGTCAGCTGATATAACTAGCTGACTTAACCAGCTAGTCAGCTGGCTAGCCAGCTGTCTAGCCATCTGAATTACCTAGCTCACTGAAGCTATCAAGCTGGCTAGCCAGCTGACTTAACTAGCCAGGTAACTAACTACCCAGCAGGCTTACCACCTGACTTAACTAGGTGAATTGAACAGCTAGCCTGCTTGCTAGCAAGCTGATTTATCTAGCTAGCTACCAACCTAGTCAGTTGGCTAGACAGCTGACTAAACTACTTGACTTAGCCAGCTAGCCAGTTGTCTCTCCAGTTGACTTAACTCACTGACATCACTACCTAGCCATTTAGCTATCTAGCTGACTTAACTAGCTAGGTATTTACCTTGTCAGTTGGCTAGTCACTTCTCTTAACTAGCTGAATTAACCAGCTATCCAGCTGGCTAACCAACTGAACTAACTAGCTCACTAACTATCAAGCCAGCTGCCTAGTAAGCTGGCTTAACTAGCTGCCTTAACTAGCTAGCTACCTAGCTAGCCAGCTGACTTAAATAGTTAGCTAAATAGCTAGCTATGTACCTTGCCAGCAGACTTAAATAGTTAGCTAATTAGGAAGCTAGCAGCTAGCAAACTGACTAAAATAGTTAGCTGCCTAGCTAGCTAGCTGCCTTAACCAGCTAGCTAACTATTTAGCTTATTCGTTATCTAACTTGCTAGATGGTGACTTAATTATCTGACTTAACTCATTAGCTAATGAGCAAGCTAGCTGACTCAACCAGCTGACTTAACTAGTTAGTTCACTATCTAGCTAGCTGACACATCCAGCTGAGTTAACTCGCTAGCTAACTAGATAGCAAACCTACTCATCTAGCTGACTCAACCTGTTTGCTAACTAGCTAGTTAGCTGACTTAACCAGTTGACTTAACCCATTAGTTACCTAGTTAACTACCTGACTCAACCTGCTGACTTAACCCGTTAGCTCACTATGTAGCTAGCTGTCTTAACCAGCTGACTAAATTAGAAAGTTGACTTAAGTAGCTGACTTAGCTAGCTGACTTAACTACTTAGCTAGCTGACTGCACTGACTG
>NW_006978070.1:9863-10258 GCF_000164805.1 Carlito syrichta | reverse complement strand
TAGTCCACCCTCAAGTAAGCACATGAGTGAGCTGCCTTAACTAGTCAGCCAGTGAGCTAGCCGACCAGTGAGCTGACTTAACAAGTCAGCTGGCAAGCAAGCCAAATATTTAGCCGACGTGTTGGCAGGCTAGTGAGCCAACTAATTTGCTGATCGGTTAGCAGGCGAGCAAGCCAACTAGTTAGCTGACATAATGGAAAAGGAGTGAGTCCACTTGTTATCTGATCAGCTGGTTTAGTGGCTAGCCAATTAGTTAGCTAAGTAATTAGCTGATTTGCTAGCTGACATAACTAGATAGATGACTAGCTAGCTGGCTCTCTAGTTGACAGAACTTACTAGCAAACAAGCTATCTAGCTGTCTAGCTAGCTGACTTAACTAGCTAGCTAACTGGCTA
>NW_006978070.1:1082-9843 GCF_000164805.1 Carlito syrichta | reverse complement strand
GCTAATTATTTAGCTTATTCGTTATCTAACTTGCTAGATGGTGACTTAATTATCTGACTTAACTCATTAGCTAATGAGCAAGCTAGCTGACTCAACCAGCTGATTTAACTAGTTAGTTCACTAGCTAGCTAGCTGACACATCCAGCTGAGTTAACGCGTTAGCTAACTAGATAGCAAGCCTACTCATCTAGCTGACTCAACCTGTTTGCTAACTAGCTAGCTAGCTGACTTAACCAGCTGACTTAACCTGTTAGTTACCTAGTTAACTACCTGACTCAGCCTGCTGACTTAACCCGTTAGCTCACTAGCTAGCTAGCTGTCTTAACCAGCTGACTAAATTAGAAAGTTGACTTAAGTAGCTGACTTAGTTAGCTGACTTAACTACTTAGCTAGCTGATTGCACTGACTGACTTAACTAGATAGTCTGCTGACTTAACTACCTAAAATAAAATGTTAGCTATTTTAGTAGCTGAATAACTATCTGACGTATCTAATTAACTAAGTAGTTAAGTAGCAGACTTAAGTAGCTGATTAAGTAGTTAGCTAACTAGTGAGCTAGTTGACTTAGCTAGCTGACTTAGCTAGCTATCTGGTTAGTGAACTTACTTAGCTAGCTGACTTAACGAGTTGGCTAATGAGATAGCTAGCTGATTTAATGAGTCTGTTAACCAGTTAGCAAACTGTTTTAATTAGTTGGTAAACGAGTTAACTAGCTGACTTAACTAGTTGGATAACGAGTTAGCAAGGTTGCTTAACTTGTTGGCTGACAAGTTGCCTGAATATTTAGCTGGTTTAACACATTGCCTGACTACTCAGCCAACTTATTATATGGCTTAACAAGGTGGCCCACTAGTCGGCTGACTAGTAAGCTGGGTCAACGATTTGACTGATGAGTTGGTCCACTAGTTAGCACGATTAACTAGTAGGCTGGCTGGTTTCATGACCTAACTAGTCGGCCAACTATTTGGCTGACTGGTTGGGTGGCCTAACTATTCGGCCTTCTAGTTAGCAGACCTAAATTCACAGCTGTCAAGTTGGCAGCCTGGTCGGCCATTTGGTTAGCCAAAATAACTAGTTGGCTTGCTAGTAGGCCGACTGCTTAGCTGACTTAACTAGTCGGCAGGCGAGTTAGTCGACTGGTCAGCTGAATTAAGTAGTTGGCTGGTGAGTGAGCCGACTGGTCAACAGACTTAACTGGTCGGCTGGTTAGTAAGCCGACATGTCAGCTGACTTAACTATTCGGCTGGCAAGTGAGCTGACTTGTCAGCTGACTTTAGTCGGCTGGCGAGTGAATTGACTGGTCAGAAGACTTAACTAGTCGACCAGTGATTGAGCCTAATGGTGAGCCGACTTAACTAGTCCACCCTCAAGTAAGCACATGAGTGAGCTGCCTTAACTAGTCAGCCAGTGAGCTAGCCGACCAGTGAGCTGACTTAACAAGTCAGCTGGCAAGCAAGCCAAATATTTAGCCGACGTGTTGGCCTGTGAGTGAGCCGACAAGTAATTGACCTGTTGGCAGGCTAGTGAGCCGACTAATTTGCTGACCAGTTATCAGGCGAGCAAGCCAACTAGTTAGCTGACATAATGGAAAAGGAGTGAGTCCACTTGTTATCTGCGTTTAGTGGCTAGCCAATTAGTTAGCTAAGTAATTAGCTGATTTGCTAGCTGACATAACTAGCTAGATGACTAGCTAGCTGGCTCTCTAGTTGACAGAACTTGCTAGCAAACAAGCTATCTAGCTGTCTAGCTAGCTGACTTAACTAGCTAGCTAACTGGCTAGTTAGCTGACTAGCTGACTTAATATCTAGCTGACTAGCTAGCTGACTAGCTAGCTGACTGAACTGGTTAGCTGAGTAGCAACCTGACTAACTAGCTGACTTAATTAGCTAGCTGAATATTTAGCTGAGTAGCTAGCTGAGTTAACTAGCTAACTGGCTAGCTAGATGACTTTACTAGCTGACTAGCTAGTTGGCAGGCTAGCTGGCTAGCCAGCTGACATAACTAGCTAGCTACCTGGTTGGTTAGATGACTAGCCAACTGGCTTACCTAGTTAGCTAACTGACTGGGTAGCTGGCTAGACAGACAGCTATCTAGCTACTGGGCTGGCTAGTAGGCTACCCAGTTGACTTAAATAGCCAGGCGGCTGGCTGGACAGTCAGAGAGCCAGCTGACTTAACCAGCCAGCCCCCATGCTCACCAGTCGGCTAGCCAGCTAGTTCAGCTGAACTAGCTGGCCACCTACCTGACCAGCCTGCTAACCAGCCGAATAAACTTGCCAGCGACCTAGCTAGCCTGGCTAACCAGCTAATTTAACTAGCTGACTTAAGTAGATAGCCATCTGGCTAGAAAGTTGGCTTAACTAGCTAGGCACCTTGCTAGCCAGCCAGTTAGCCAGGTCACTTAACATGCTGACTTAACTAGCTAGCCAGCCAGCTAGTCAGACTGACTTGATACTACCTACTATTTGCAAGGTGGCTAGCCAGCTGACTTAACTAGCTGACTTAACCAGCTAGCCAACTGGATAGACAGCTGAATTAACTATGTAGCTACCTAGCTAGCCAGTTGGCTAACCACTTGAATTAATTAGCTGACTTAACCAGCTAGCCAGCTGGCGAGGCAAATGACTCAACCACCTGAATTAACTAGTTAGCCAGCTGGTGAGCCAGCTTACTTAACTAGCTGACATCCTTAGCCAGCCAGGTGACTAGCCAGCTGACTTTAATATCCAGCTACCTATGTATCCCGCTGGCTTGCCAGCTGACTTAACATCCTAGCTACCTAGCTAACCAGATGGCTAACCAGCTGACAGTTAGCTACCCAGATAGGCAGCTGGCTAGACAGCTGACTTAACAAGCTGTTTAACTAGCTAACCAGTTCACTTAACTAGCTGACTTAACAAGCTAGTTTCCTAAATAGCCAGCTGAATTAACCCCTGAAATAACTAGCTAGCTACCTAGCTAGCTATTTAACTAGCTAGCTGACTTAACTAGCTGACTTAACTAGCTAGCCAGCTGACATAAATAGCTGACTTAACTAACTAGCTACCTAGCTAACCACCTGACTTATCTAGCTGAAATATCTAGCTATCCAGCTTTGTAGCCATCTGAATTGACTAGCTTTTTGACTAGCAAGCAAGCAATCTAGACAACTGACTTAATGAAGTGAGTAAACTAGCTACGAAGCTGGTAAGAAGGCTGAATTACCTACTTTATTAACGAGCTAGGCAGTTGACCAGCCAGGTGACTAAACTAACTGACTTAACTAGTTATCCAACTGGCTAGCCAGCTGACATAGCTAGCTCTCTACCTCTCCTACCACCTGGATAGCCAGTTGACTTAACTAGCTGACTTAATTAGCTAGCCATCTGGCCAACCAACTGACTTAACTATGTCACTACCTATCTAGCCAGCTGGCTAGCCAACTGAGTTAACTAGCTGTATTAACTAGTTGACTTGCTTTCTAGCCAGTTGAATTAAGTAGCTTGATACATAGGTAGCCAGGTGTCAATCCAGCTGAATTAACTCAGTGACTTATCTAGCTAGGCAGCTGTCTAGTCAGCTGACTAAAATAGCAAGCTACCTAGCTAGCCCGCGAGTTAGTCATCTGACTTATCTAAGTGACTTAACTTTCTAGTCAGATGGCTATACAGTTGACATAAGTAGCTAGCTACCTAGCAGGCAAGCTAGCTAGCAGGCTTACTTAACAAGTTGACTTAACTAGCTAGTCATCAGGCTAGACAGCTGACTAAACTAGATGACTTAAAGAAGAAGCCAGCTGTCTAGCCAGCATAGTTAACAAGCTAGATATCTAGACAGACAGCTGGATAGCCAGCTGACTTAACTAGCTGACACAACTAGAAGCCTGATTGCTCGCCAGCTGACTTAACTAGCTACCTACATACATAGCCCACTGGCTTGCCAGAGGACTTAACTACCTAACCACCTAGCTAACCTGCTGGTCAGCGAGCTGACTTAACAAGGTGACTTAACTAGCTAGCCAGCTTACCTAAATAGCTGACTTAACTAGCTAGCTACCTACCTAGTCAGCTGACTTAATTAGCTGCTTTAACTAGCTAGCCCCCTCAGTAGCTATCATATAGCTAGCTGACTTAACTAGCTAGCTAGCTGAGATATAGCTGAATTAACTCGCTTGCTACCTAGATATGCAGCTGAATGAACTTGCTGAAATAACTAGCGAGCCACCTGTCTACGCATATGATGTAACTAGCTTTTTAATAGCTAGCCAGCTTGTTAGACAACTGACATAATGAACTGACTTAACTAGCTACCCAGATGGTTAGCCAGCTGACTAAACTAGCTGACTTAACTAGCTTGCCAGTTAGCTAGCCAGCTGTCTTCATTACCTAGATACCTAGCTAGCCAGCAGCCTAGCCACCTGACTTAACTAGCTGAATTAACGAAGTAACCAGCTGGCGAGCCAACAGACATAAATAACTAGCTACCTAGATAGACAGCTGGATAGCCAGGTGACTTAACTAGGTGACATAGCAAGACAGCCTCATGGCTAGCCAGCTCAATTAACTAGCTATCAACCTACTTAGACCGCAGTCTTGCCAGCTGAGTTAACTACCTAGTTACATAGCTAACTTGCTGGCCACTGAGCTGACTTAACTACGTGACTTAACTAGCTAGCCAGCTGGCTAGCCAGCTGATTTAATTAGCTAGCTACCCTGCTTTGCAGCTGGCTAGACAGGTGACAACTAAATGACTTAACTAGCAAACTACCTAGCTAGCCAGATGACTTAACTGGCTGACTTAACTAGCTAACTACCTAGCTAGCCAACTGGCTGGGCAGCTGACTTAACTAGCTTACTTATCCTGCTAGCCAGCTGGCTGGCCAGCTGACTTAACTAGCTGAATTATGTAGATAGAGTGCTGGCTGGCCAGCTGAATTAACTAGCTGACTTGACTTTCTAGGAAGCTGGCTAGCCAGCTTACTTAACTAGCTTGCTATCTAGCTAGGCGGCTGAGAAGCCAGCTGAATGAACTAGTTGACTTAACCTGCTAGCCAACTGACTAACTAACTGGCTCAACTGGCTGACTTAACTAGCTCTATATGAAGCTAGATAGCTGGTTAGCCAGCTGACTTAACTAGCTGACTTAATTACCTAGCAAGCTGGATCGCCAACAGAAATAACTAGCTCGCTACTTAGCTAGCCAACTGGCGAGCTAGCTCACTTAACTAGCTGACATAAATAGCTGGCCTGCTTGCTAGTCAGCTGATTTAACTTGCTTGCTATATAGTTAGCCTGATGGCTAGCCAGCTGACTAAACTAGGTGACTTAACTAGCTAGCCAGCTGTCAAGTCATCTCAGTTGATTAGCAAGCTACCTGGCTAGCCTGCTGGATAGTCAACTGACTAAACTACGTGACTTAACTAGCTAACTAGCGGTCTAGACTGCTGACATAACTATCTAGCTACATAGCTAGCCAGCTGTCTAACCAGCTGACTTAACTAGGTGACTTAGCTAGCTAGCCAGCTGGCTAGAAGACTGACAACTGCCTAGGTACCTAGCTAGCCAGCTGGATAGCCAGCTGACTTTACTAGCCAGCTACCTAGCTAACCAGCTGCCTATTGAGCTGACTTAACTAGATTACTGAACTAACAACCTAACTGGCTAACCACTGACAGTACTAGCTAGCTACCCAGCTAGGCAGCTGTCTAGCCAGCTGACTTATCTTGTTGACTTAACTAGCTAGGAAGCTATCTTAACAGCTGACTTAACCAGTTAGCTACCTACTTCACCAGCTGGCTTAACTAGCTGACTTAATGAGCTACCTAGCTGACATAACTACCTGACTTATATAGCTAGATTCCTAGGTAACCAGCTGAATTAACTAGCAGAAATAACTAGCTAGCCAGATGCCTAGCCATCTGACTTTACTAGCTTTTAACTAGCTAACCAGCTGGTTAGCCAACAGATTTAATGTGCTGACTTAACTAGCTAGGCAGAAGGTTGCCAGCTGACTTAACCAGCAAGTCAGCTGACTAGTCAGGGGATTTGACTAGCTGGCTACCTATCTAGCCAGCTGACTAGCCAACTGACTTACCTAGTCTGCTGATAGGCAAGTCGACTGGTCAGACAACTTAACTAGTTGGCCGGTGTGTGAGATGACTGGTCAGCTGAATTTAGTAGGCTGGCAAGTGAGTCAAGTGGTCACACTTAACTAGTCGACCAGTGACTGAGCCAACCAGTGAGCCTACTTAACTAGTCTGCCATTAGTAAGCCAACTCATGAGCTGCCTTAAATATTTGGCTGGTGAGTGAGCCGACCTTTGAGCTGACTTAACCAGTTGGCTGGTGGGCAAGTCGACTAGTTTGCTGACCTGTTGGCCTGCAAGCGATTTGACAAGTTATTTGATCTGTTGGCTGGCAAATGAGCCGACTAGTTTGCTGACCAGTTGGCAGTCAAGTGTGCCGAATATTTGCTGACTTGATGGAAAGCAAGCTTACCCACTAATTAGCTGAACAGATAGTTGAGTTGCTAGCCGACTAGTTAGCCGAGTAACTAGCTGGTATGCTAACTGACGTAACTAGCTAGCTGACTAGCTAGTTGGCTATCTAGCTGACATAACTTGCTAGCAAACAAGCTATCTAGCTGCCTAGCAAGATTACTTAACTAGGTACCTAACTGGCTAGTTAGCAGGCTAGCTGACTTAATTATGTAGCTCACTAGCTAGCTGACTACCTAGATGACTTATCTAGCTATTTGACAAGCATCCTAACTAGCTAGCTGACTAAACTATATAGCTTAATATTTAGCTGATATGCTAGCTGAGTTAGCTAGCTAGCTGGCTAGCTAGCTAATTTAACTAGCTGACTAGTTAGTTGGCTGGCTAGCTTGCTAGGCAGCTGACTTAACTAGCTAGCTAACTTGTTAGCTAGACACTTAGCCAGCTGCTTTAACTAACTAGCTACCTGTTTGGCTATCTGGCTAGGAAGCTTTGCTAGCTAGCTAGTAGACTGTCCACCTGGCCACCTAGCCGGCTTAAATAGCCAGCCATCAGGCTGGACAGTGGGATAGAAAGCTGGCTTAACTAGACAGCCACCCTGGTGTTCATCTGCCTAGAGAGCCAGCTTAATTATCTGGTCACCTACCTGACCAGCCTGCTAACCAGCCGCCTGAACATGCCAGCCACCATGCTAGCCAGCTGGCTAACCAGCTGACTTAACTAGCTATCTTAATTTGATAGCCATCCAGCTAGCCAGCTTACTTAACTAGCTAGACATCTAGCTAGCCAGTCGGCTAGCCAGCTCACTTAACTCGCTGACTTAACTAACTAGTCAGCAGGCTAGCCAGCTGACTTAGCTAGCTACCTATCTAGTCAGGTGGCTAGCCAGCTGACAAAACTAGCTGATTTAACCAGCTAGACAGCTGGCTATCCATGTGAATTAACTATGTAGCTATCTAGGTAGACAGTTGGCTTGCCACTTGAATTAACTAGCTCACTTATTCAGGTAGACAGCTGGCTACCAAGTTGACTCAACTAGCTGACATAACTAGTTAGCCAGCTGGCTGACCAACTCACTTGACTAGCTGACATCTCTAGCTAGTCAGGTGGCTAGCCAGCTGACTTATCTACCTAGTTACTGATGTATATCACTGGCTTGCCCACTGAATTAACTACCTAGCTATCTAGCTAACCAGCTGGCTAGCGAGCTGACTTAACTAGGTGACTTAACTAGCTAGTCAGCTAGCTAGTCAGCTGACTTAACTAGTTAGCTACCCAGAGAGGCAGCTGGCTAGCCACCTGACTTAACTAACTGAATCAACTAACTAGCTAACTATCTTATCTATATGATTTAACTAGCTAGCCCACAGGCTGGCTAACTGAATTAACTAGTTGGCTTAAACAGTTAGCCAGCTGGATAGACAGCTGAATTAACTAGCTAGCTACCTACCTAGCCAGCTTAGAAGCCAGGTGAATTAACTAGCTGACTTAACTAGCTAGCCAGCTGGCTAGCCAGCTGACTTAATTAGCTTGGTACCTACCTATCCAGCTGGATAGCCAACTGAGTTAACTTGTTGACTTAAGTAGCTAGCAAGTTGGCAAAACTAACTGACTTACCTAGTTCACCAGCTGGCTACCCAGGTGACTTAACTAGCTCTCTACCTAGCTAGCTGGCTAGTCAATAGACTAAACTAGCTGACTTAATTAACTAGCCATTTTGGCTAGCCTACTGACTTAACAAGCTTGCTACCTAGCTAGCCAGCTGGCCAGCCAGCTGACTTAACGAGATGACTTAAATAAGTAGCCTGCCTGCTAGACTGCTGAATTAACTAGCTTGCCATATAGCTAGCCAGCTGGCTAGCTAGCTGATTTTAATAGGTGAATTAACTAGCTAGCCAGCTTACTAGACACCTGAATTCAGTAGCAAGCTACCTAGCAAGTCAGCTGGATATCCCGTTGACTTAACTAGGTGGCTTAACTAACAAGCCAGCAGGCTAGAAAGCAGACTTAACTATCTAGCTACCTAACTACCCAGCTGTCTAACCAACTGACTTAACTAGGTAACTTACGTAGCTAGCCAGCTTGCTATCAGGCTTAATTGGTTAGCAAACTACGTAGCCCACTGGCTTGCCAGCTGACAACTACCTAGCTACCTACTTAACCAGCTGGCTAGTGAGCTTACTTAACTAGGTTACTTAACTAGCAAGCTAACTGGCTAACCAGCTGAGTTAAATAGCTAGCTATCCAGCTAGGCAGCTGGCTAGACTGCTGACTTAGCTCGCTGACTT
>NW_006978070.1:0-1062 GCF_000164805.1 Carlito syrichta | reverse complement strand
TAGCTACCTAACTACCCAGCTGTCTAGCCAGCTGACTTAACTAGGTAACTTACGTAGCTAGCCAGCTTGCTATCAGGCTGGCTACCTACCTGTACAGATGGATAGCCAGCTGAATTAATTGGCTAGCAAACTACATAGCCCACTGGCTTGCCAGCTGACAACTACCTAGCTACCTACTTAACCAGCTGGCTAGTGAGCTTACTTAACTAGGTTACTTAACTAGCAAGCTAACTGCCTAACCAGCTGAGTTAAATAGCTAGCTATCCAGCTAGGCTAGACTGCTGACTTAGCTCGCTGACTTAACTAACAAGAAAACTGAATTTACTGGCTGACTTAAGCAGCTAACTACCTAGCTAGCTAGCTGTCTTAACTAGCCATCTTTACTAGCTAGCTACCTAGCTAGCCATCTAGCTAGCCAGCTGATGTAACTAGCTGACTTTACTAGCTAGCTAGCTGACATAACTACCTGACTTATATAGCTAGCTTTCTAGCTATCCAGTTGACTTAACCAGCTGATATAACTAGCTAGCATGAAGTATAGCCATCTGACTTAAGTAGTTTTTTAACTAACTAACCAGTTGGATAGCCAACTGACTTTACCAGCTGACATAAATAGCTAGTCAGCTGATTTCCAGCTGAATTAGCTAGCTGAGTTAACAAGCTAGTCAGCTAGCTACCCAGCTGATTTAACTAGCTTGCTGCCTATCTAGCAAGTTGACTAGTCAACTGATTTACCTAGCTGACTTAAGGTAGCAAGCTGGATAGCCAACTCACTTAACTAGCTAGCTACCTACCTAGCCAGCAGGCTAGCTAGCTAGATAACTAGTTAAGTTGACCAATTAAGTCAGCTACCTAAGTAGCAGGCTACCTAGCTGATTTAACTTGCTGACTTGAACAACTAGCCTGCTGGCTAGCAAGCTGGTTTATCTTGCTAGCTACCTACCTAGCCAGCTGGTTAGACAGTTGACTAAACTAGCTGACTTAACCAGCTATCCAGTTGGTTATCCAGCTTACTTAACTCGAAAACATCACTATCAAGCCAGGTATCTCTCTAACTGACTT
>NW_006978069.1:1657-2425 GCF_000164805.1 Carlito syrichta | reverse complement strand
TAATTAGATAGATAGCCTACTCAAGCAGCTGAGCCAACCCGTTTGCTAAGCAGCTAGCTACATGACTCAACCAGCTCATTTATCCTGCTAGTTAACTACCTAACAACCTGACTCAACCTGCTGTTGTAACCCATTAACTCACTAGCTAGCCAGCTGTCTTAATCAGCTGACTAATTCAAAAAGCTTACTTAACTAGCTGACTTAGCTGAATTAGCTATTTAGTTAGCTGACTTAACTGGCTGACTTAACTAGTTAGCTAGCTGACTTAACTACCTAAATTATATAGTTAGCTAACTATTTAACTAGTTGAGTAACTAGCTGATTTAATAAATAGGTAACTAGTTAGGTAGAAGACTTAAATAGCTGACTTAAATAGTTAGCAATTTAGTGAGCTAGCTGACTCAGCTAGGTAGGTAGTTAGCTAGCTGACTTAGGTAGCTGACTTAAGTAGTTGGATAACGAGATAGCTAGCTGAATTAACAAATTGGTTCAGGAGTTATCTAACTGTTTGGTAAACGAGTTAACTACTTGTCTTAACTAGCTTGTTAATGAGTTAGCAAGGTGATTTAATATTTGCTGAGTACACGGACTACTTAGCTGGTTTAAAACGTTGGCTGACCACTCGGCCGACTTTTTAGCTGGCTTAACATGTCTGCCGACTAGTCGCCCAACTAGTTATCTGTGTTAACAAGCTGACTAACGTGTTGGCCCACTAGTTAGCAAGGTTAACTTGTTGTCTGCTTGTTTGTTGACCAAACGAGTGTGCCA
>NW_006978069.1:0-435 GCF_000164805.1 Carlito syrichta | reverse complement strand
AGCTAGCCAGCCAGCTAACCAGCTGACTTAACTAGCTGACTTAACTAGATAGCCATCCGGCTAGCCAGCTGGCTTTACTTGCTAACCACCTAGCTTGACAGCCAGCTAAAATGATCACTTAGATTGCTGAATTACCTAGCTAACCGACCCTCTACCTAGCCGACTTAATTAGATAACTATCTACCTATCCAGGTGGATAGCCAGCTGACTTATCTAGCTGACATAACCAAATATCCAGCTGGCTAGCCAGCAGGTTGAACCAGCCACCTAACTGGCAAGCAGATGGATAGCCACTTGTATTAACTAGCATACTTAAACAGCTAGCCAGCTGGCTAGCCAGCTGACTCAACTAGGAGACTTAACTCATTAGCCAGCTGGCTAGCCAGCTTATTTAACTAGCTGGCACACTAGCTAGCCCAGTGGCTAGCCAGCTGA
>NW_006978068.1:0-379 GCF_000164805.1 Carlito syrichta | reverse complement strand
GGGGAAGTTGGGGCTGGAATGTGCCATGCTTTGGGGACCCTCACATGTGGGAGGGTAGGCGAGGAAGGAATGAGGGCAGAAGGTATGCTTGAGAATGGATTACCTTCTTTCTTTCTTTCCTTCTTTATTTTCTTTCCTCACAAGGTTGCCCAGGCTGCTCACAAAACACCAAAATTGGCCTGGGCCACACAAACTGCTGCTATCACAGGCTTTCCATTTGGTCATCATCCTGGTCTTCCTGCCTGGTCTTGAACCCTGGGTCAGAGGCAATCCCCCACCAAGGCCTACTCTCACCTAAGGTTTTCTGGATTTTGCTTCAAGTCAAGGTGGGGGATTGCTATGGTGTCCAGCCTGGTCTTGAGCTTCTGGCTCCAGCCAT
>NW_006978067.1:0-321 GCF_000164805.1 Carlito syrichta | reverse complement strand
TCCAAGAATTGGGCATAGATTTTTTGAAAGATGGTGGATCGGCAGACAATTGCACTGTGACTTTGAGAGTCCAAGGCGGTGGACCCCTGGAGCCTGGGGGTTTGAGACCAGCCTGGGCCAGGTAGTGAGACCTCATCACTCCGGGAAAGCAAACACAGGAGTGGTGCATGGTAGCGACCGTGGACCCAGCTACATGGGATGTGGTTGCCTTCATCGCAGGGCTGTTTTTGCATCACCCCCACCAAAAGTATGTGCAAGACCTGTCTGGGCACCATTGCTAATGGCTGTCAGACCCGTGCCCTTGGAGGCTGAGGCAGGAGG
>NW_006978066.1:0-323 GCF_000164805.1 Carlito syrichta | reverse complement strand
TGAGGAAATCGGGTGGACGCCACCTCACAGCCCACCTAGAACAGTTCTCTCTCAAAGATCTGAGGAATCGCTCCTGTTGCTTCTGTGATACTACCCACAAGCCGGAGGGACAGTGGACTGCCACCTGTTGGAAAGCATTATTATTGTCCCCGGTGAAACCCCCAGCTTCCCCTGTTCAGAGTCACCCTGGGGTCCTGGGGACTTCAACATGCCACAGTCCTCTGGGCAGCAGGAAGACGGGGGGAGGACATCGCTTTTCCCCATTTGGGGTCAGGCCCCCAAGCAGTGCTGCTTGGGCATGTGTGTGTCTCAGAGACCCTGAC
>NW_006978065.1:0-330 GCF_000164805.1 Carlito syrichta | reverse complement strand
TTTGAGTTGGAGTCTCACTCTGTCGCCCAGATTGGAGTGCAGTGGCACACTCCTGACCAGCGCCTCAACCTGCTGGGGCTTTGGCGATCCTTACACCTTAACTTTCCAAATAGCTGGAACTACAGGTGTGCACTACCACACCCAGCTAGTAAGTTATTTATATTACCATCTAGGGCCTTAAAAACCTATATCAATAGTTTTTATGCTGTTTATTCTTGAGTATGTCTTTTTACACTTCACATTGTGCTAGCATTGTGTATTTTTTGTATAATTTTATTATTTTTTATCCTGTTTTATGTGGGTTTTTTCTTTTTTTGAGTTGGTTGGAGT
>NW_006978064.1:0-946 GCF_000164805.1 Carlito syrichta | reverse complement strand
CTAAGTTTAGGCTTTATTTTAGTATTTTCAACTTTTAAAGGAAAACCTTAGAAAGAGGCGTAGTAGGGGTGGCAAAAAGGAAGGTCTCCTCATCATTATCATTATCATCATCAGCATTGTCTGATATAATGAATTATATTGCCAGTTTTTTTTTATTAGTTTTATTAAAGCCTGACAGGTGTTATTAGCATTTAAAAAAGCCAATTGTTTAACTAAAATTTCTGCTCTCTCTTTGCTAGTAATTACCCATTTGACAGCGGTGGTTATTCTGAAGATGAAGTCTTCATAGTTTTTATCTGCCTTTTGCTTTATCTCAGACAAAGAAGGAGTTTGAGTGGAATCAGTAGGCAACTTTTTCCAAGTTGTAGAAGCACAGTGGCTTATTTGAGTATACACTTCTCTAGGGAAAACTATTTGAGCATTGTATGTGGCATATTGTCCAGCACCTGTCAGCATATCTTTAACAATAGCAAATGTATCTGGTGGCTAATTTTGATTTTTTGTCATCTGAATTTGTATCTGATTTTTATACTCTGTTTTTCAAAGTAAATAGGCTCCTCCAGATAAGCAGTTTTTAGCCAATTGTTGTCAATCAGAAGCAGTCATCCAGTGAGAAGTGAATTGATTTAAAATAGTAAGAGTATAGGGAGCCAAAGGACCATATTGTGAACTGGCCTCTTTTAATTCTCTTATCAATTTGTAAGGTAAAGGCTCTCATTGTGTTTGGCCCACTACATCAATGTCAGTAATAGCCACTGGAAAACATGCTGATAAACTGAAATCTCCTTCCTTCTCTGCCTCTGTTCAAGCAGCCTGTATTCCAAAAAGAAAAGGAGGGCAGGAGCACTGCCGGGTGTGAGGTTTAGCTTTTTTACCTCTGCCTTATGGAAAGGGACCTGTGGAAGAGGTAGATTAGTGTTTTTAAGGTAATTGTTATGGTAATTGG
>NW_006978063.1:0-364 GCF_000164805.1 Carlito syrichta | reverse complement strand
CTACATAAGAGCCAGTTATGTCAGCTAGCTATCTAGTTATTTCTGCAAGTAAGTCAGGTGGCTAACTAAATAGCTAGCTAGGTAGCTAGTTAAGCTAGCTCGTTAAGCCAGCTGACTAGCTTGGTAGCTAGCTGGTTAAGTCAGTCAGTTAAGTCAGCTTGCTAGCTAGTTATGTCAGTGAGATAAGTCAGCTGGCGAGCCTGCTGCCTAGCTGGGTAGCTAGTTACTTAAGTCAGCTGGCTACACAGTTAAGTAGTTAGTTAAATAACCTAGTTAATTCAGTTCAATAGCCTGCTGGTTAGCTAGGTAGCTAAGTAGTTAAGTCAGCTGACAAGCAGGCAGGCTATGTAGGTAGCTAGCTAGT
>NW_006978062.1:0-409 GCF_000164805.1 Carlito syrichta | reverse complement strand
GGACCCCTGCAGGGTACCTTCCCAGGGCAGACATGGAGAAGACAAGGACCTAGCAAGGGGTTTGGGATCCAAATGGCAGGGCCCCATTCAGAGGCACACTCCTTTACTGAGCAGGTCCTAGAAACCAACAGCCCCTTCAGAAAGAAGAGAGTTGGTTCCCCCACTCCTTGACCAGCTGAAGTTTATGACCACAAGCCCACTCTCAGCCCGCCCCAGGCTCTCTGGTCACTTCTGGAATCCAGATGTGGAAACCAGAAAGACTCATTCTTCACAGAGACCAGCAACAGGGAGTGAGGTGCCCGGGGTTCCTGCATGACCCTAGTGGGCAGGGAGTGTTTTGTGTGGCAGTGTTGCAGGGCACGCTGACTGTGTGCATCTCAGCTTGGAGGCTGCTGGGCATTTCCCTTGG
>NW_006978061.1:0-353 GCF_000164805.1 Carlito syrichta | reverse complement strand
CAGCCTGGCATCCCAGCCTTTGGAGTCTCAGGCTCGTGGATGGCCTGAGCCTGCCTGTTCAATACCAGCCCTAGACATGGTGTGAGACCCCGTGTCAGCCATCAAAAATAAAACCAAAAATTACTCAAGTGTGGTTGTACAGGCCTGTGGTTTCAGTCATTGGGTGGACGATTGGGAGGATCGCCTGAGGCCCGCAGATGGAGTCTGAGGTGGCCATGAGTGATCCCTTATGCCCTGGCCTGGTGACAGAGCTGGATTCAGACTCCAAATAATAATAATAGCAACCACCACTACCACTCCTGCCAACCAGCATGAGGACTCACCCTCTAGGATGGGAGAGGAAAAAGCACTTT
>NW_006978060.1:0-456 GCF_000164805.1 Carlito syrichta | reverse complement strand
TTAGCTGGCTGACTTTACTTGTTGGATAATGAGTTAGCTAGGTTACTTAACTTTTGGCTGATGAGTCACCCGACTAGTTAGCTGGTTTAACACTTTGGCTGACTACTCAGCCAACTTATTACCTGGCTTAACATGGTGGCCCAATCGTGGGCCAACTAGTTAGCTTTGTCAACTTGCTGACTGATTAGTTGGCCCACTAGTTAGCACTAGTAGCTGGCTGTCTTAACTAGTTGACAAAATTAGAAAACTGACTTAGATAGCTGCCTTGACTGGCAGACTTAACTAGCTAGCTAGCAAACTTAACTATGTGAATTAAATAGTTAGCTAACTATTTAACTAGCTGTATAAGTAGCTGACTTTGTTAGCTAACTAGAGGAAGAACATTTAAGTAGCTGTCTTAAATAGTTAGCTAACAAGTGAGCTAGCTGATTTTGCTACCTGACTTAGGTAGCTAGT
>NW_006978059.1:0-358 GCF_000164805.1 Carlito syrichta | reverse complement strand
GCTTTTACTATTTTTGAGGTATGTTCCATCTATGACTAGATGTTTGAGAGTTTTATCAAGTGGTGTTGGCTTTATTGAAAGGTTTTTCCATGTCTAATGATATAATCATGTGGTTTCTGTTTTGATATCTGTTGATGTATTTAATTATGTTTATGGGCTTACAGATTTTGAGCTAGCTCTGCATCCCAGGATGCAGCCTACTTGGTCATGGTGGATGATTTTTGAGATGTGTTGTTGGCTCCAGTTTGCTAGAATCTTGCTGAGAATTTTAGCATCTGTGTTCAACAAGGATATTGGTCTGTAGTTCTTTTCTTTGTTGGATCTTTTACCCTGTTTAGGTATCAATATGATGTTAGTT
>NW_006978058.1:0-359 GCF_000164805.1 Carlito syrichta | reverse complement strand
CATCTGGCTAGCTTGGTAGCTAGCTAGTTAAGTCAGCTAGCTAGCCAGCTGGCTAGCTGGTTATGTCAGCTAATTAATTCAACTGGCTAGCCACCTGACTAGCTAGGTAGCTAGGTAATTAAGTCAGCTGGCTAGATGGCTGGATAGTTAGTTAAGTCAGTGAGTTAGGTGAAGTTTTCTTATGGCTGTCTAGCTAGGTGGCTAGCTAGTTAAGCCAGCTGGATGGCCGGATTGCTATCTAGGTAATTCAGCTAGTTAAGTCAACTGGTTAGCCAACTTTCTAGCTAGGTGTCTGGCATGTTAAGCAGGCTGGTTTGCAGTTGGTCAAGTAGGTGGTCAGCTAGTTAAACCAGCTGTCT
>NW_006978057.1:0-568 GCF_000164805.1 Carlito syrichta | reverse complement strand
TTATATTCTATTTCTTTCCATTCCGTTCCACTCTTCTACAATTCATTCTCTTCCTTTTCTATCTATTTCATCGTTTCCATTCCTTTCCTCTATATTCCATTCCATCATTTTAAATTCCTTTCCATTCCTTACCTTTGGATTCCTCTACATTCCATTCCAATCCACTCCATTTCAATCCTCTCCATTCCATTCCATTCCACTCCATTCCATTCCTCTCCATTTCAATGCATTCCACTCTATTCCATTTCATTCCTTTCCATTCATTCCTCTCGATACCATTCCATTCCATTCGATTCATTCCATTCCTCTCCTTTCCATTTCTCTCTATTCCATTTCTCTCCATTCCATTTCTCTCCATTTATTTCGATTCTATTCCTTTCCAATCTATTCCATTCCATTCCTTTCCTTACCATTCCACTTCTTTTCATTCCAATCCCTTCCTCTCCATTCCATTTCACTATAGTTTATTCCATTCTGTTCCATTCCATCCAACTTAATTCATCTCCATTTCATTCTTCTCCATTCCATTTTATTCTACACCAACCCAATCCTTTCCTCTCCATTTGAT
>NW_006978056.1:0-2378 GCF_000164805.1 Carlito syrichta | reverse complement strand
TGCTAGCTAGTAATGTCAGCTAGATAGCCAGCTAGCTAGTCAGCTAGATAGTTAAGTCAGGAACAAATCACTTAGTTACTTAGCTAACTAGTCAGCTAGCAAGTGAGCTAACTGGTCAGCTATCAAGTGGGCTCCATCGCTTTCCATCAGGTTAGCTAACTAATAGGCTCGCTTGCACTCAAACCTCTCAGGAAACTAGTTGGCTCACTCACCAGTCAACAGGTCAGCCAACAGTTTTAACTAACTTGTTGGCTCGCTCAAATGTCAAAAGGTCAGCTAACAAGTCGTAGGCTCACCAACCGACTAGTTAAGTCAGCTCACCTGTTGGCTCACTCACCGGCAGACTAGGTATCACAGAGCATGCGTGGGTTAATTAGCCAGCTGACTAGTTAATTCAGCTGACCACTTGGTTCACCCACCAGCCAACTACTTAAGTCGTCTCACCTGTTGGCTAACTCTCTGGCTGACTAGATAAGTCAGCTAAGCGGTCGGCCTACTAGGCAGCCCACTAATTAAGTAAGCTAACCAATTGGCCGACTAGTGGGCCAACTTGTCAGCCAACATGTTAGGTCAGTTAATTAGTTGGCAGACTAGATACATTAGCAAAGTACTCGGTCAACTAGTCGGCCGAATTGTTAGGTCTGCAAACTAGCCAGCAAAACTTCTTGACCGAGCTAGAAAGGGGGCCAACTAGTCAGTGAACTAGTTAACCAAAGTAAATAGTGGGTCAACTAGTCGGCCAGCTTGTTAACCCAGATAACAAGTCGGCCAAGTAGTCAGCAAACCTGTCAAACAAGTTAACTAGTCATCTGACTCATCAGATTTAAGTTAAGTCACCTAGCTAACGCATTAACCAACTAGTTTAGTCAGCTATTTAACTCATTGAACAACTAGTTAAAACAGTTATATAACTCATTAACGAACTCATTAAGTCAGCTGGCTATCTGATTAGTCAACTAGTTAAGTCAGCTAGCTAAGTCAGCTGGCTATCTGATTAGTCAACTAGTTAAGTCAGCTAGCTAAGTCAGCTGGATAACTACCTAGTTAACTATCAGCTAGCAAAGTCAGATAGCTAACTATTTAATCCAGATACTTAATCATCTACCTAACTAGTTAGCTAATTAGTTAAGTAAGCTGGCTATTCAGCCAGTTAAATAGTTAGCAAACTCTTTAATTCAGGTAGTTAAGTCAACTAGCTAACTAGTTAAGATGGCCAGTTAATTCAGCTAGCTAAGTAGTTAAGTTAGCTAGCTAAGTCACCTAGATAAGTCAGCTTCTAATTTAGTCAGCGGGTTAAGACAGTTAGCTAGCTAGTTAGCTAAAGTGTTAATTCAGCAGGTTGAGTCAGGTTGCTAGCTAGTTAACTAACGGGTTAATTCAGTGGATTGAGACAGGTATCTAGC
Source organism: Carlito syrichta (assembly GCF_000164805.1). Lineage (NCBI taxonomy): Eukaryota > Metazoa > Chordata > Mammalia > Primates > Tarsiidae > Carlito > Carlito syrichta. The sequence continues at coordinate 975 of NW_006978056.1, read as the reverse complement.
TAGTTTGCAAATGGGTTGAGTCAGCTACTTGACTAGGCTAGCTAGCTAGTTAGCTAACGAGTTAAGTCAGCTGGTTGAGTTCAGCTAGCCTGTTCATTAGTTAATGAGATAGCCAGTTCATTAGCTAATGAGATAAGTCATGATTAAGTCACCTGGCTAGCACGTTAGATAACGATTAAGCTTGCTAGTTATCTAGCTGGTTAAGACAGCTAGCTAGCAAGGCAGCTAACTATTTAAGTCAGCTTGTTAGTTAGGTAGCTAGTTAGTTAGCTACTATTTAAGTCAGCTGGCTAACTAGTTATCTAGCAAATTAACTAACTATTTAAGTCAGCTGTCTAGCTAGGTAGCTACTAGGTAAGTCAGCTCCTTAAGTGAGCTGGCTAGCCAGCTGGCTAGCTAGGTAGCTTGCTACTTAAGTCTGTTGACTAGGCAACTGGCTAGCTAATTAAGTCAGTTAGTTTAGTCAACTGTTTAGCCAGCGGGCTAGGTAGGTAGCTAGCTAGATAAATCAGCTTGCTAGCAAGCAGGATAGCTTTTGAAGTCAGCTGGTTAAGTCTGTTGGCTAGCCTGCTGTCTATGTTGATAGCTAGCAAGTTAAGTGAGGTGGCAAGCCAGTTTGCTAGTTTAAGTCAGCTGGTAAGTGAGCTGGCTACCCAGTTGGCTAGATAGGTAGCCAGCTAGTTAAGTCATCTGCCTAGCCAGCTGACAAGCTGGTTAAATTAGCTAGTTAAATCAGCTGGCAACCAGCTGGAAGGGAAGTTAAGTCAGCTAGTTAAGTTAGCTGACAATCAGATGGCTAGCAAATTAAGTCAGCTAGTTAAGTCACCTAGCAACTGACTGGCTAGATAGTTAAGTCAGCACAATAAATCAATTGGCTATCCAGCTGGTTAGCTAGTTAAAAAGCTAGAAAAGTCAGATGGCTAGCCATCTGTCTAGCTAGTTATTTTAGCTAGTTAAGTCAGCTGGCCAGCTAGG
>NW_006978055.1:0-731 GCF_000164805.1 Carlito syrichta | reverse complement strand
TCCTCCCACCAAAACCTTGACCTCATTGAAGGTTTCCTCTGTTTTGCTTGGGGTCAATGTAGGGTCTTGCTATGGTGTCCAGCCTAGTCTCGAGCTCCAGGCTCTGACCATCTTCCTCCGTCGGTCTCCCTGAGTGCCAAGGAGACAGGTATGAATGGCCCAGCCGTCCACACCCCCCTCAAAATTTGAGAGTCATGCCCTCCCTTTCCTCAAGGCAGCCCCTGGGAGGAGTAAACGGGTCCTCCCTGTGGAACGAGTCAGGCAGAGGGGTGGGCACCCTGGTGGAGACATATCCCTGTTCCAAGCGCTCTCTCCAAAGAGGCCCAGTGGGAGAATCAGGCCACCATCTGCAGGGTCCCGGATTGTTCGAAGGGAGGAGACCTCACAGTGGGGCCCCAAGAGTGTTGTGGAGACCAGGCACAGGGGCTCACACCTGTCATCCCAGCACTCTGGGAGGTCGAGGTGAGAGGATGGCCTGACCTCCAGGATCAATACCAGCCTAGGCACCTTGGTGAGACCTCGTCTGTACAAGAAGCCAAAAAAATGAGCCAAACGAGATGGCACACACCTGTTGTCCTGCCGCTCTGGAGGCCACAGCGGGAGAATTGTCAGAGCCCAGCCAGTGGAGGCCGTGGTGGCCAAAAGGAAGCCCTTGACCTCCAGCTTCAGTGACACAGTGGGACTCTGACTCAGAATAACAATTCCAACCACCACCACAACCACAGGCCGGG
>NW_006978054.1:0-7413 GCF_000164805.1 Carlito syrichta | reverse complement strand
CGAAGGCTGGCTTTCCCTGAGTGAGCTCCCATGAGAACCAAGCAGAAGCTGTATCTCCTCTTACAACCCAGCCTCAGAAGCCACATAGAATCACTTCTGTGTGCTTTATTTGTCAAAGCATTCACAGACATGCCTGGACTCCAGGGAGAAGACCTAGACCCCACTTCTCAATGGGAGGGGTGTCAAGTAGTTGTGATCATTTTTTCACCACTGTAGAAGTTTATACGGACAAGCCTGGTAGGAAGCAGGCAGGTCGAGGGACCACTGGGAGTTGTCCTCTGGTCATCAGCCCATCCTGCTGGGCACTGGCCAAGCTGATGCTGAGTCACTGGACCAGTTCACAGGAACAACTGTTGGAACTGGTTCTGAAGCTTTGTCAGGAATCCCTACACCCCAAACCCTTCATCAAAGCACTGCAGGGGTTTCTCTGGACTTGTAGGAAACTGAGATCAGCGTGTCTGCATTTGACTCTCTCCTTCCCTCCAGTCAAACCCCAACCATCTGGGCTCCCTTGCATCTGTAACCTCACCTGGGCACCCAAGCACTTCCTTGAAAGGCCTTTTTTCCACTGGCTTGGATAGCAGGATGTGTCATTAGTGATTTAATCTCCACAAGACATTTCTCCTGAATTGCTAGTCATGGATGATAATTAGTGACTGTTAATTCCTGATAATTAACAAGCTAATATTTAGAGGTAATGATACTCGGGTGATCATCTTAAAAAGCTCAAAGCTGCTACTTCTGGGCCACTTCTCCAAGGAATGACACTGCAAGTTGATCTTTCTAAGCCAGGAGTTGGCTGGAATCATGCATGTTTGTTTATGAGGGCAATGAATGGAAAATTGATTATTCTAATCTTTAACTTAGTTCTCTTATCTGATTTCAGGACCAATACATGTTCTTTTAGAAGCTTTGTTGAGTACAAAGAACTATAAAAAAAAAAGCGTAACCTAATTACTTGGAAGCATTCACCATCAGCATTTTGGTTTATTTCTTCCCAGTTTGTGTACTTTTTACACAGTTGAGTTTATGTTAAATGTGTGGTTTTGCATTCAACTTAATTCATTTAATATTTTAGCATAAACATCTTCTCTTATGGTGGCAACTTATAAAAAACGGTCTGCTTCCCTCATCAGAAAAAACAAATGAACGCAGAAGTCAGATGAGATTCATAGGTTGGAGAAGCAACCATGCAAGGGCAGAGACTTCAACAAAGGCCTAATTATGTAGGAACAAGGCATATACTCCAGGCTAGAGTGTCTTTAAGGAACCCCTGTCCCTGTGGAAGACATTGGATGGGAGAATATGGACACACACACACAATTATATAGAAGAAAGACTGGGAAGGCAATGAATTAAGATGTTAATGGTGGAGGTTTCACAAGGAGAAGTGCAGGTAGTTTTCATTTTCTGTGTTATGATTTTCTGTGTAGCACAGAGAAAAAAGCATTGGATCAGCACTTAGCATGCTTCTAGTTCACGCCCTTGTTCCTTTAGCAACTGACTGGTAACCTCAGGTACTTTTCCTCTCTGCAACTTGACTTTCTTATGTGTGGGAAGTATTAGCCCTGCCATCCTACAAGGTGGTTTTCAGAACCAGAAAGACTGGGATACAGTGCCCCTCCGTGACACAATACCAGAAGATATGCTTGAACAACCCCAATAGGAAGCCCTTATGAACACTTGCCACTTAAAAAGAACACTCTTAAGATATTGCATCTCATCCATTTCCAGATTGTCTCAGCTACCTATGTTGGATGTTTTTCCAACGCTCCTTGAACCCATCTGTTTCTTCAGTAAGGAGATGATGTAGTTTGAGCATAGACTTTGGAGTTAGACCTGGGTATGAATCCACAGTCTGACGTCCTGTCAGTCAGGGATCCCCAACGCCCATGCCACCCCCGTGTCAGGAACTGGGCTGCACAGCAGGAGGTGAGCAGCGGGTGAGCAGAGCTCCATCTTTTGTCAGATCAGCTGTGGCATTAGATTCTCACAGGAGCACGGATCCTGTTGTGAACTGGCACGCCCAGGATCCAGGTGGTGCACTCCTTAGGAGACTCTCATGCCTGAGGGTCCCCCTCCACCCGTCGTCCATGGAAAAATTGTCTTCCACGAAACCAGTCCTTGATGCCAAAAATGTTGGACCTGCCGATATAGGCTACTTAATATCCATAAGCGTTGGTTTCTTCATCCATAAGATGGGGCTGATATTAACCTACCTGAAGGTTTATTGTGAGGTCCCAATGAGATACTGTGTGTAAAGGGTGTAGCACATTGCCTGGTAGCTAATCGGGACTCAGTCAATATTACTTACTTACAAATGAATGTGATGACATAACAGAAGCATAAATACAATTTTGTAATGGATAAGATTGTTATTTTTCACCCTGGGTTGCATTCCATAAATGTATTACACACTCTGGAAAGGGTATGTAACACGTTTTTTGTTTTTCCTAAGTGCGCTGTTGTAGAGTGTGGCAGGCAAGATCACCTTCACCCTATTCTTTTATTTCTTGCATTTTTAGATTCCAGTTCAATCTCCTCTCCATTTTGAGCTTTCCAAATTGCCAAGACCTAAATCCTTCTCATCTCTCTCTGTCAAGCTTAACATTAAAATGGGCTGCTCAACTTCAGTTGGGTGACAGTGGTCATGTTTGAGAAACTCTGATTTGCCTTCTCTGTAAGAGGCAAGGGCTTAGCCCATTGTTGCTTAAAAATAATACCTCACTCCAGGATAATGCTTTAGGATTTTTCAAGGCATGATTTTGTCTGTGGTTGAGTTCAATCTCTCCAGCCGTTTTGTGGCGTGAGCAGGAGAGGTCTTGCCATCCTTCATGGTGGCAGCATGGTTCCTAAAGTGGGTTTCACAGAACATGATGTCATTTTGTGGTCAGATAAGCCTGGAATGAGCAAAGCAAAACGGGCTTTTCGGACTTTTGACACAGTGCGCAACGTGGTTCTTCAAAGAGCCAGATGCAGTGTTTCTCTCACTGTTCCTTGCCAAAGAGCCCCTTGTTTTGAATATGCCATGGGACTATAGCTCCATGGGATCCACTTTGGATATGCTCCTGGGGGTGGCCTGAGGAAGGCTTGGGAGTGAGGCGAGGTGAGGGTCACACGCAGGCCCGCCACTTGCTGAGTGGGCCTGTGCAAGTGTCTTAACCCTTCTGACCCTCAGTCTGCTCACCTGTAAAATGAGGATGGAAACAGAGTCCCAATGATTAAAACAGAGAATGAAGTGCTTCGCAGTATACCTCCACTTTTGGTATTATTATTCTCTTCCTCTATGTTATCTGGGAGAAAAACGGGCCTCAGAGAGTGCCTTAGTCTGTTTTGTGTTGCTAAGAGAGAATTTCTGTGATTGGGTAATTTATAAAGAAAGTGAGTTTATTTTGCTCACAGTTCTGCAGGCTGAGAAGTTCAAGGCCAGGGCCCTGGCTTCTGGTGAGGGCTTTCCTGCAGCAACACAAGGAGGTGAAGGTCAGAAAGGACACGGAGGAGACCTGAGGCTTTCTAACATCGGTCTCATGGGAGTTGACCGGCTCCTTCTGACTAATCCAGCCTCCAAGGGCACAAGCTCACCCCCTCCCTGGAGACCAGCACCCCAGCCTTCCCGAGGGATCCCCCCATGACCCAAATACCCCCCACTAGGCCCTGCCTCAGCTGCTGGGACAGGGATGGCACTGCAGAGTCAGGAGCAAGGTAGCCCCACTTCTCCACAGGGAGCACTTGTCTCCCTGCTCTTCACCTCATTGCATGAGCCCAGATTCTGCAGGTAAGTCTGGCTTTCGTCACTTTCCAGCGGTCTCATGTCCTGGTGCCGCAGATCCCACCTGGGAGAGCGGACACCGCCGGGTGGGGCCCTGGTCATAGAGAGCCCCACAAGGACGCTGCTGCAACTCTTTCCCAAGCATTGCTCATGCCCGTTGCAAAATTTCTGGTGTTGCAGTATTGCAGGGGCTGGTGAAAGTTGCTGACAGCGTGGCAACCTTACAGCCATGATGGCTCCAGTGAGACTCTGCTAGAGTTGTCCCACGCCCTGCCCTCTTCTAGAATCACTCCACCTTCCATCCCCCCGGGAGACCCCTTCTGGGCCCGCCTCACAACCTGGGCTTTCTCTGTTATGACAGTTGCTGCATTATAATGTCACCCCCTGTTTGGATGGCACACCGCTTCTCAGATTTTTAGCAGGCATACAACCCACCCGAGTCACCTAAAATGCCCATTTGGATCTAGAAAGTAGGAGGGGCCAGAGTATTGACTTTCCCCGCAAACTCCCTGGTGATCCGATGCTGCTGGTCCATGGACTGCAGGCTGAGAACACAGATCAGTTGTTCTGGACGTTGGTTGCATATGAGTGTCACCTGCAGGCACTGACAAAGACCATTGCCCAGGTCCTGCTGGAGGCAGGGTGTCAGAGTCTCTCAGGGCAGCTCCCAGGAAACCGGACCTCATCCTAGATGGTTCCAGGTCATGGCCCGAGTGCAGGAGCCCTGAGCTGACTGTGGGCTCCTGGGGTTGGCGCCACCCGCCTTGCTCCCCACGGGGGCCCAGCTCCAGGCCCAGCATCGGGCCCGGCAGGTGTCCATCAGTGTGCTCCTGGCTGACCTCGCATAGACCCCGCTTCTTTCTGGCTGCAGCAGAGCCGGCTCTGCCAACGTGCTGTGGCGAGCAGGCCAGAGTGGGGCCGTTTCTGGGTCGGTGGATCTGGCAGGCTGGACTGTGGTGTGGCTTCTGTACTTGTGGCGACTAGGTCCTCCAACTAATCAGAGTCACACGAGGAAGACACCTTCCCTGGAAAACCTTCCCTGCCCCTGTGCCTCGTCCAAGGCTGCCACCACTACCCCTTGGAGCATGCAGCTCTGACAGAGGGCACTTGAGCCTCAGGACCCTTCTCAACACAGAAGCCCAGCGAGAAGAGTTCTCTTCGCCACTCTTCCTCTGTGCTACCTGGGTTGGTCTCCCCCCCTCCAGTGGGCTGCAGGCAGTTGTTTGGGGGATGCCTTTGTTCTCCTGCTGGATGGGGAACACTTCAAGGGAGAGATCAGTGACCTTTTATTTTGGTGTTTCCCAAGTCTGGCACCATGTCATGTTCATTTTTGTATTTCCAAGTCTGGCACAATAGGTTCCTGAATGAACGAATGGTGATGCCCAGCCAGGGGGACTCCCAGAGAGGACAAGGGGGCCCTTGCAGTGGCATGCAAAGAAACCTGTGAATTCCTGAGGGTTGGAGAGCAGGGCGGCACCTCTGCTGTGGGCCTGGTGTCTGGGAGTTTCCTGGCGGCGTCCACCCACCATGATCTGAGTGCAGCTGACTGGATACTGGTCCTCATCTTGGTCTTCTCAGAGCCTGGCCACTGACACTTGCTCCTGTCTCTCCCTGCACCCAGAGCCCACCGGTGCCAGCAGGAGCACAGCTGTTGGCTGCTCAGCGACCATCCGGGAAGATGAGCACCTGCGGGAGGAAGGCCCTGACCCTGCTGAGCAGTGTCTTCGCTGTCTGTGGGCTGGGCCTGCTGGGCATCACCATCAGCATCAACTACTGGCTGTACCTGGAGGAGGGTGTGGTGGTGCCCCAGAAACAGAGCACCGAGATTAAGATGTCCCAGCACTCGGACCTCTGGAGAGTCTGCTTCCTTGCAGGTATGAGTGCCCCTGGCTGGGGACGGTTCACCGTGGATGGTCCCTCTAAATGCCAGGTGGTGCTCCCCGGGGACCAAGACCTGCTCCTCATTCAAGGCCTGAATCTCCAGGCCTGTCGGAGTGAGGCCCTTCCACTCCCGGCTCTCACGCCTGAAAGGCAGGTGTGCCGTGTCTTGCCCACACTGTCCCCAGGGCTGCGTGCGAGGGCACTGCGCAGGTCTCAAGGGCTTGGGCTCTTCAGCCTGCGGGACTACCACTCCCGTAACCCTCCCAGCAGCGCTGCAAGACACGACTTCCTAGCTCCACTTTACAGTAAGGAAATGAGGTTCGGGGAGGTTGAGCCAGTCTCCTCCTCCACTTCCTGGCATCCACTAGTTGGCAAGGGGAGAAACATTGCAGTTTCTCTGCTTCTCTGTCTATGAAATGGCCCGGCCAGACAAAAGCCCAAAGCAGTGCCCTCCTGCTCTGCAGTGCCGGGGAGGCTTTGGATTCAGCTTTCTGGCCCTCACTCTGCTCACTTCTCTGGAACCTGGAGTTGATACTCCAAGATCCCTGTCCTTCATCACTTCCTGACAGTGCAGGACCAGCCCGGCTGGCCAGGACTGCCACAGTGGTCACTGGAATTTTCTCTCTCTCTCTTTTTTTTTCAGTTGGAGTCTCACTCCATCGCCCAGGCTAGAATGCAATGGCACACTCACGGCCACCCCAGCGTTGACCTGCTGGGCTCCAGTGATCCTTCTGCCTCAGTCTTCCAAGTAACAGGAACTGCAGGTGTGTACTACCACACCAGCTAATTTTTGACTTTTTTATTGTAGGAAATGAGGTTTCACCAAAGTTGCCCTGGGTGGTCTTGAACCCCACTTGCCTCGGCCTCCCAAAGTGCTAGGATTATAGGCTGAGCCACAGAAGCCTGGCCTGGGATTTTCTCATTTAAAAATACCATTTTAAGGAACTACCTGCCAAAAGTGAGGCCCAAACTTTACCTACACAATTACCATTTGTATACCTAACCTCAAACTGTACACCACATCTTTAAAATAAAAAAATATTTTTAAAAAAGGAGCTACCTGCAAGCCCATGTTCAGGAAGGACTTGGAAATGTGATTCTTGTATCCACAGGTGAGGAGCGGGAACGTTGCTTCACCATAGACTATGTGATGCCCATTAATACCCAGCTGACAACCGAGTCCACGGTCAACGTTCTAAGTAGGTGCCTCACACTTTGCAGCTGGGCCACTGGCTGGACAGAGAGGAACAGGGCAGAGGGAGGAGCCAGGATGACCAGCGTATTCCTCTAAGCCAGCACCCTTAGACTCCACTGGGTGTGCTGGCCTGACTTCACGGGAGCTTGCCCTGCTGATAGACTTTCCAGTGGTGGACACAGGTTCCGGAATCTGCAAGTCCAGTGACCCAGGCAGGTGAGAGGGCTTCACACTCAGAGAACTGAACTCTCTGGACCCCAGTGAGACTGTCTTCATGGTCATGGCCTCATCAGAGTTGATCCTTCCCCAAGAGTAAACTTGCAATGCTATAATGCAATGTTATATTAGCCACCGCAAGTTAACACAGCTCTACAGGGTTTAAGGTCTCCGACTGCAACAAGACTGCCCTTTCAGACACCGGCTACAAGCTCATAATCTCCCAGGCCACCTGCGCTTCTGACCAACTGGCTACAAATGGTGGGGGGTTTTCATGACTCCCTAGCTTCACTAATTTGCTAGATGGCTCACAGAGCTCCAAAGCACCACACTTACCATGACAGGTTTATTA
>NW_006978053.1:0-386 GCF_000164805.1 Carlito syrichta | reverse complement strand
TGTTGCCAAGTCAGAGGTCTGGCCTGCCTGGGGCACATTTCTCACCACGGAGAGGAGAGTTGGCAGGAACCCGGTCAGGGAGTCTCTGGAACTCCCACACAAAAGTGGTGGCAGCCTTTGGGATGGCTGGGACTGTAAGGTGCCGAGCTTGTGAGACCTTCATATGTGGGGGGGCGAATGGGGGAAGGACTGAGGGCAGAAGGTTTTCAGGCAAAATGATTTCTTTGTTTTCTTATATTTTCTTTCTTTCTTTCTCTCTTTCTCTCTCTCTCTCTTCTTTGTTTCTTTCCTTTCTTCCTTTCTTTCTTCTTTTCTTCCTTCCTTTTTTTCATTATTTCTTTCTTTATTACTTTCTTTCTTACTTACTTTTCTTTCTTTTCTTTTCA
>NW_006978052.1:0-387 GCF_000164805.1 Carlito syrichta | reverse complement strand
TCGACAGCTGACATAACAAGATGACTTAAGTAGCTAGCTACCTAGTTAGAATGCTGTATGGCCAGGTGACTTAACCAACTGTCTTAACCAACTAACCAGCTGACTTAACTAGCTGACTTAACTAGCTAGCCACCTGGCAGGCCAGCTAAATTACCTCACTGATTTAACCAGCTAGCCAGCTGGTTAGCCAGCTGAGTCAACTCTCTAGCTACTTAGCTAGCCAGCTGAGGAGCCAGCTTAATTAACTAGCTGATGTAACTAGCTAGCCAGCTGGCTAGACAGTTGACTTAACTATCTTGCTACTTAGTTAACCAGTTTGTTAGCCAACTGAATTAACTAGTTGGTTTAACCAGCTAGACAACTGGCTAGCCAGCTGACTCAACTAGC
>NW_006978051.1:0-2646 GCF_000164805.1 Carlito syrichta | reverse complement strand
CACCAGAATCCCACAGCAAAGAATTACACAGACGAGCAGTTGGACAGGGCTCTCAGCCCTCCACACCCCACTGGCATTTCCCCCTCTTAGACCATGGAGGGTGCAGAATGTGCATGATATCTTGCACTAGTTATTGTAAACAAGGCCATGCTGATTAGGAAGAGAAAGATGTGTTTGACTTACAGATGCATGTGATAGAACAAGGGCCCCCTCAAGATGTCCTTGCCCCAATCCCCAGACTCTGTGACTATGTTACCTCATATGCAAGAAGAATTTTGAGGATGAGCTCAAGTGAAGAAGCTGGAGCTAGATTGTCCTGGACTATCCATAAGGGCCCAGTGCATTCGCAGTGGTCTTGACAAGGTGGAAGCTGGAGTCAGCAAAGAGAGAAGGGGCCACGCTGCTGGCTGTGATGAGGGAAGAGGCAAGGAGGGCGGCTGGACTTCAGAGCTGGAGAGGGCAGAGAAGTAGTCTCCCCTAAAGCCTCAGAAGATGTGCAGCGCAATTCCTGTTTTCCTGATTGTTTTGCTCTGAAGTCCAGATGCCTGTTTCTTCTCCGAATCACTGTTCTGTGGGGCTGGGCAGCAGGTGGCATCTCACAAAGTCTTATCATGGCATGTCACCACTCTGGCGAGGCACAGATGGCATCCTGTAGTACAGACCAGCAAAGGGAGACCAAGGCGTCCACCAGTCTTCCGTGAAGAATTGCAGAGCGACTCTTTTCTCAGCTTGTCAGTGTCTTCTCTGGTTTATCACATCCGTGAACGTTTGCTATTCCTTATCATGTCGTTTTTGGATGTCCGCGTCTACGCTTTCGTCCATATCCCTCCTTGCTGGCCTCATTTGATCCGCTTCTGCACCCTTGCCTGATGGGAACCAGAGCCTGCTCAGAGCCGAAGGGACAGGATATTTCTTGTGGGGAGGCCAGTTGAGGTGTCCTCTGGGATCCCCTGTGCAGCACCCCCGGCCTCCATGCACCATTCATGTGGCTCTGAGACTCATTCAATTTGATAACAAGCCAGAGTATTTTCAGGCGAATGAGTCAGATGAGAATGTGACCAGATGGAGAAAAGCCCTTGTTACACTCCAAGCACACTTCCCATGCTGGGACGGCCGACGCCTGGTGGTGTACACTGCGCAAGTCACCGCGTTGTATTGAGTGGATCTAACCTACCACTGCATGTCTGCATTTTGCCATTACAAAACGGTAAATGCACCCCCAGGAGGCAGTCCTGGAGGATAAGCCAGGGCACAGAGCCAAGCAGCTGTGAGTTCTATTCCTAGTTATATGCCCTCCCCCATGTTCCCACAAGCCCCCAGTGGCCTTTCTGTTAGTGACAAGGACACGCCTTAACGCCAGGCTTGTCTACTGACACATCTTCCACTTACCTCGCTGGCGGGTATGTGGGGTTACTGTCTGGATTCCTGAGCATGCTGGGAGACACTGAGTGACACTGGTGCCCTGGGGTGTCCCAAATTTCCCCGGCCCACCCGCCACCTCTGGCATCCCTCTGATGAACTGCAGAGAAGGGCCTGGAGAAGAGGGCTCACCACCTCCCCAAGGGGAGAAGCGCTTGCCATGTCTCTGAGGCCGTGCCCTTGAGCCTCCCCCAGGCTCCAGAGCACACTGTCAGAACCCACTTACTCACCCCACGCACCCCAGCTGGGCCCACCAGATGAAGGAGATTGCTTTCAGGCCCGGGTACATCTCAAGAAAGTCGGCTGCAAAACGGATTTCTATAAAGAGCATTCCATTTTATCCTGGCTCCCATTAGGAAACTGAAAAATTTGTCACACTGGGGGAAAGAATCCTGTCCGGAGACGAAAATGAACATTTGTGATGAGAAATTAACGTGAAGCCGTGTAGTGACATGTCTGTCATCAGATTGCATGGGGCCGCTGAAACCGACGCAGGGCCCACTTCTCTGGAGTCATTTCCAGGGTTCTGAGGGCCCAGTCCACACTGCCATCCCTCGCCCTCCTCACCCGAATGCTGTGGAATCCTCCCCACGTGCAAAGGTCCCCTTCCTGTGTTGTTGCACCCACAAAATGTGTCATCGCTCACTCATACCAGCCTGAAGGTGGCCATAGGCTGCGGCAGAATTTCTTCATCCATCCACTTAATCATACCGTATTTCATTCCCATAAATAAGTTGACGTGGCTTACAGCGATCAACGAGATAAAATGGGACATTTGCAGTTCAGATTGAATTCTACTTGTTTGCCCTAATTAAGTCAGTTCTGACATTACCATATCTTGAGCCATAGCATTAAATAATAAATATTAACCTGTTTGGGTCAGAGGGGTCCGAGGGGTCATGAAGCCTGCCTCCGGGGTGGCCTCCACCACAGCCTGTTCCAGGAAGCAAGAGTTGTCTCCAACTTGGCTTCGGAACAGATCACCAAGAAACCACATGAAACAGGTCTCAGAAGGTGACTTATGAGCAGCCCTTGTACATAACATGAAGCCCAGTGGAGTCCCAGCAGGTGAAGAGAAGTTCAAGCCTGTCTGGAGACTCTGTGCATGAGGCATGGAGAGTTTTCCCATGAGGCATGGAGAGCTGCTTCACAGGAGCCATACTGGGGCATTTCTTGTTTCTCTTCCCGTTTTCCCCTTTTAAAGGTTCCAGGCAGAGCAGAAGCCTT
>NW_006978050.1:0-745 GCF_000164805.1 Carlito syrichta | reverse complement strand
CATTAGCTAACTAGCTAGCTAGCTGACTCATCCAGCTGAGTTAACTCGTTAGCTAACTAGATAGCAAGCCTATTCAACCAGCTGGCTCACACCTTTTATTATCTAGCTAGTTAGGTGACTCAACCAGCTGACTTAACCCATTAGTTACCTAGCTAACTACCTGATTCAACCTACTAACTTAACCTGTTAGCTCACTATCTAGCTTGCTGTCTTAACCAGCTGCCTAAATTAGAAAACTGACTTAGCTAGCTGACTTAACTACTTAGCTAAATGACTTCACTGGCTGACTTAACTAGTTAGCTAGCTGACTTAACTACCTGAAAAAAGAGTTAGCTAACTATTTTACTAGCTGAATAACTATCTGAATTATGTAATTACCTAAGTAGTTAGGTAGCAGACTTAAGTATCTGATTAAATAGTTAGTTAACTAGTGAGCTAGTTGACTTAACTAGCTGACTTAGCTATCTGGTTAGCAAACTTAATAGCTAGCTGAGTTAACTAGTTGACTAATGAGATAGCTAGCTCATTTAATGAGTCACTTAACCAGTTAGTTAACTATTTTAACTAGCTGGTAAACGAGTTAGCTAGCTGACATAACTAGTTGGATAATGAGTTAGCTAGGTTACTTAACTTGTTGGCTGACGAGTCACTCGAATATTTAGCTGGTTTAACATGTCGGCTGACTACTCTACCAACCTATTACCTGGCTTAACAAGGTGGTCAACTAGTTGGCCGACTAGTAAGT
>NW_006978049.1:0-908 GCF_000164805.1 Carlito syrichta | reverse complement strand
CTAGGTAGCGAGCTAGTTAAGTCATTGGCTAGTCAGGTGGGTAGCTGGTTAATTCAGCTAATTAAGAGAGCTGGTTAGCCAACTGGCAATGTATATGGCTAGCTAGTTGAGTCAGCTAAATAGCTACCTGGCTAGCTAGTGATGTCAGTGTTAAGTCAGGTTCCTAGTAAACTAGTCAGCTGGTTAAGTCAGCTAATTTAGTCAGAAGTCTAGCCAGCTGGCTAGGCAGGTAGGTAGCTAGATATGTCAGCTTGCTAGCCACCAGGTTAGCTATTCAAGTCAAATCGTTAAGTCAGCTGGCTAGCTGGAGCTATGTAGATATCTAGGTAGTTGAGTGAGCTTGCATACCAGCTTGCTATCTTAAGTTAGTTGTGTAAGTCAGTTGGTTAGCCTGCTGGCTAGATAGGTAGCCAGTTAGTTAAGCCACCTGGCTAGCCAGATGACTATCCTATTAAGTCAGCTAGTTAAGTCAGCAAAACTAGGCAACCTGCTGCCTAGCTAGTTAAGAAAGCTCATTAAGTCTGTTGACTATACAGCTGGTTAGCTAATTAAAAAGTTAGTTAATTCAGATGGGTGGCCCTCTGGCTAGCTCGTTATTTCTCCTAGTTAAGTCAGCTGCTTACCTAGAAATCTAGGTGTATATGTTAGCTAGTTTTGTCAGCTATGTAGCTCGATAAATCAGATAGTTAAGTCAACTGGCTAGCTACATAGCTATATAGGTAGCTAGCTAGTTAAGTCAGTTTGTTAAGCCAGCTGGTGAGTTATGTTACTAGCTGGTTAAGTCAGCTAGTTAAGTTAGCTTGCTAGCTAGTTATGTCAGTAAGTTAAGTCAGCTTGCTAGCCTGCTGAATAGCTGGGTAGCTAGCTAGTTAAGTCAGCTGGCTAGCCAGTTAGGTAGTTATTTAAGT
>NW_006978048.1:0-771 GCF_000164805.1 Carlito syrichta | reverse complement strand
AAAAAAAAAAAAAAAAAAAATTCCCACTTGTTTTGGAGTTGAGTCCAAGTTCACTCCCCACTGTGAAATCCCAGTGCAGTCCCTGTACCCATAACTATAGTCCTGAATAAAATCTTTGTTAGCATGCTTTAACAAGTACTGTACCATGAAATAATTTTTTCTTTGTTTTGGAAGGTCTGCACACTCACCCCTCCCTTGTTCCCCACCAATACCTTATTCATGTTTTCCATTTGTAGCCTTCACAATAAATTGATAATCATAAGTAAATCACTTTGCTTAGCTCTATGGGCCATGCTTCTATGGTCCAGTCCAATAAACTGGCTGCTAAACCTTGCAGCCAATCAAAGATGAAAGAAAGAAACTGGGATAAATGGGTGTTTAATCTTATACCATGGAATTAGGGAGTGAGTTGGTATATTCACCCCCCCCAAAAAAATACGTTGCTCCGTGACAGTGCAACTTACTCAGAATTTATACTCCATAGTGAAAGATGCAGACCACAGTCAGAAGGGCATCCCCAAGATGGTTCTGCCTCCCAAAGACAACAAAGGCCGTAAATTCCTGCCTCTCCCGTGCGCGCGCGAAACTTAAACTCATGTACAAACATTATCTTCCTATAGGAATGCTACCTCATAGTCTCCTCCAATAAGACTCAGGCATGGCACTGGCCTGCCCCTGCAAGGTTCATAAATATACCTTTCTACCTGCATTACTCTCTCTCTCTCTTACTCCCTCTCTCTGTCCCGTCACTCTCTCGCCTTCTCTCTCTCT
>NW_006978047.1:0-895 GCF_000164805.1 Carlito syrichta | reverse complement strand
ATTGCTACCTGCTAGACTAGATGACTAGCCAGCTTGCTTAACTAGCTAGCTACCTGGCTGTCTAGCTGGCTAAGCAGCTGTCTAGCTAGTTAGCAGGCTGGCCAGCTGGCTAGCCAGCTGTTAAATAGCAAGACGTCTGTCTGGACAGTGGGATAGAAAGTCAGCTTAACTAGTCAATCACCCTGCTGGTCACCTGGCTAGCCAGCCGGATTAATTAGCTGGCCACCTACCTGACCAGACAGATTATCAGTCATCTTGCCAGTCACCTAACTAGACAGCTGGCTATCCAGCTGACTTATCTATCTCACTTAATGAGAAAGCCATCTGGCTAGCCCGTTGGCTTAATTAACTAGCCACCTAGCTAGCCAGCCGGCAACCCAGCTCACTTAACTCGCTGACTCAATTAGCTGACCATCCAGCTAGCCAGATGACCTAATTAGCTATCTACCTACCTACCCAGGTAGCTACCCAGTTGATTTAACTAGCTGATTTAAACTGCTAGCCAGCTGGCTAGCCAGTTGACTTAACTATCAAGATACTTAGCTGGTCAGTTGGCTTGCCACTTGAATTAACTAGTTGACTTATCCAGTTAGCCACCTTGCTAGCCAGCTGACTCAACTATCTGACATAACTAGTTAGCCACTTGGTTAGCCAGCTGACTTAACTAACTGACATCTCCAGCTAGCCAGGTGGCTAGCTATCTGGCTTAACCAGCTTCCTACCAACACATACCTCTGGCTTGCCTGCTGAATTAACTACCTATCTAGATAGCTAATCAGCTGGCTAACGAGCTGACAACTAGGTGACTTAACTGGCTAGTCAGCTGGCTAGCCAGCTCACTTAACTAGCTAGCTATCTAGCTAGCCAGCTGGAAAGTCGGATGAATTAACTAGCT
>NW_006978046.1:0-635 GCF_000164805.1 Carlito syrichta | reverse complement strand
CCGGGCTCGGTGGCTCAGCCTGTAATCCTGTGCCTTTGGAAGGCTGAGGTGAGTGGATTGCCTGAGCCCGTGGGTGCGAGACCTGCCTGGGCAGTGAGACCTCATCTCTACCATAAATCAAAAAATCAGCTGGGCATGGTAGTGCATGCCTGCAATTCTGGCTACTTGGATGGCTGAGGCGGAAGGATCGCCAGAGCCCAGCAGGTTGAGACTGCGGTGGCTGGGAGTGGCCACTGCACTCCAGTTGGGGTGTCAGAGTGACACTCCAACTCAAAAAAAATAAATTATATGGAAGTCATTAAAATAACTATTTGTCTATTCTATTAGCTATTCTATTAATATACTATTAATGTATTTTAATATTATCTGTGTAAATGACACAGTTGTCTTGAAAAATATCTTTTCCAGGGCAGAACCCCATACTCTGTTTTAGCAAACTCCCTTGGTGACTTACATGCTAAAGTTTGAGAACTATGGAAATAGAAAAAAAAAAACATTTCTATAAATGCCTGACTCTGTGCTGAGTAACACAAAATATTACTATTGGTTTCAATGCAAATTTCAAAATATATATGATTTTTCTAATTTTATATGTAAAAGAACTTACATTCATCAATGTTAAATAATGTACATAT
>NW_006978045.1:0-428 GCF_000164805.1 Carlito syrichta | reverse complement strand
CTGGGCTAGAGACTGGAGGGTGGAGAACCTTTTGGTGTGTTCCATACCCATCAGTATCCTGGCTCAGAAGGCAGGGTGGAGAAGGTTAGAGGTGGACTCTGAAGAGCAGATAGAAGATATCTGGGACATTTGAACATCCTTTCTGTTTGGTTGGTTCTTGTGGTCAATACTTGTGGAGGTGTGAGGTGGTGGTGGGGGCTGTGATTTGGAATCAGGGAGTCTGGTACAGGCCATATCTGCCCGACTTGCTAACTGAGCAACTTTCAGCTCTACGTTCACCAAGCCCCTGTTTCACTGGCATATAATGAGTCAAGGGTATTACCTACATCAGAAAGCTTTGGGAAGATCAGAAAAGAAAATACCTAAGTATTTGGAAAAGGCTAGAAGAAACTATATTAAAATGTAAGCAATATACCTCAGTAAAATTG
>NW_006978044.1:0-1035 GCF_000164805.1 Carlito syrichta | reverse complement strand
TCAGATTTAGAATAATTTGGCCATATTATAATATCCATTAAAACATAATTTCTGAGTCACATAGAGATAGATTTCTAGATGACTTTGAACTGATTATTAACCTCTTAGAGACTAGGTCATTCATTTTTAGTGATTATATTAATTTTCTCATTCAGGGACAGCTGCCTCATGAGGACATACAGCATGCGTTGGTATGTATTCCTTCCTGCTTTTAAATAAGTGGCATGGGCCACTGATAAATTAATTAAGCTATCTTTTATCTTAAGTAAATATTAAGTTGCATCTTGCCACATAATGACAAAGACAAGTGACCCAGTTATATTAATGTAAAACAATTAGTAAACAGCAGCATATGATTGCCTGTTCAGAGGTGAAGTTCAGGGAAGGAAAAATTGCTAAGCTTGGAGGTGGGCCTTCAGAATAGACAGTTGAGAGAGAGTTAGGAGGAAAACTGAGATTTGTGTGCTGATAATTCATCCTGTTCATCACCCTGGAGAATCTTCCATTATATGATAGGGCAGAGAAATCAGGACAAGCATGAAAACTCCAACCATGCAGGCTGATGTTTTAAAATATACAGATGATTGCTTGCAGGAAGCCACGGGAAAACATAGTAATATAATATCAATTCAATATTTCAGACGTGACAGATGCAGACATATTTGAAGGAATTATAGTTTATTGTTTCTATCATATATTAGGTATTAGGATGAAAATTAAAATTTGTGTTAACAATGACCTTTTATAATAATCTCTGACCTTTGTTAAGAGGTTGAAATTACTCTTAATATTTTGCTCTAAGATCACCCTCAAATACTTCAGCTATCTCATTTTGAAAAATCACTTCTACATTTTTCAGTTCTATCTAATTGTTTTATTTTTTTATAATTGTTTTTGATTTACTGAAACCCAATGAGCAGCATAAGTAACTATTCGTGTGAAGTCTAAAGAGTCTTTCATGACTGCATTTACACTAGTCTGTAGGTTGATTTTTAACTTTTATTTTAACACATGACCAGTGTTGTGTGGCTGGTT
>NW_006978043.1:0-621 GCF_000164805.1 Carlito syrichta | reverse complement strand
GCCCTGTGGAGTCATAGGCCCCACCCACACCCATTCATTCCCACATGAGGTCAAGGCCTGGTCTAGAATAAGGGTCTGGGACCCACACCAGGGATGCGAGCAGGTTCTGCTCAGCTGTCCACATTAGCTGAGTCCACCTTGACTCCAGGGAGGCACTTTCTGGGTCTGACCTGGAAATGTAGACTTCCCTCCCTCCACCCCTAGTTAACTCAGCCTTCCTGCTCTCCCTAGCCAGCGGCCACCTGGTTCAAGTGTCACCAGAGATGACCAACAAATAATAACGATTCTTAGTAATTATGCAAGTATTTTTAAGATGACACCTTGGCTTGCGTTCTACCATGCATATGGTTTTTCGCTTTTCTGTATATATGAAGATTTTCATAATAAACCTTTGAGGGTGGGGAGGGAGATTGAGGAAAAAACAGAATAAGATATGGCCCAATAGCATTTAACTTTTAAGAGAGTACTTTTAATATAAAATTGGGTTTCTATATGGCAAAAGAAAGCTAGATTCCTATCTGACAGGATATACAACAATCAATTTCAGGTGGATTACTGACCTAAAAGTAAAAAGCAAAACTAAAATTTAGAGCCAGATGTGACTCATGCCTGTAATCCCAG
>NW_006978042.1:0-1030 GCF_000164805.1 Carlito syrichta | reverse complement strand
AAATAGTCAGTTAGCTAGCTTGTTAAGTCAGCTAACTATACAGCTAGATAACTTGTTTGCTAGATATTAGTCAGCTAGATAGTCAGCTAGCTAGTCAGCTAGCTAGTTAACTCAGCTAGCAAATCGGCTAGTTACTTAGCTAATTAGTCGGCTAGCAACTCAACTAGCTGGTGAGCTATCTAGTGGGTCCCATCGCTTTCCATCAGGTCAGCTAATTAGTCGGCTCACTCGCCTGCTAACAGGTAAGCAAACTAGTTGGTGCCCTCGACAGTCAATAGGTCAACTAACTTGTCAGCTCATTCACAGGCCAACAAGTCAGCTATGTAGTCGGCTTTCTTGGCAGTAGACTAGTTAAGTCAGCTCACCAATCAACTCACTCGCCAGCCAACTAGTTATGGCAGCACATGCATCAGCTCGCTCGTCAGCCAAATAGTAAATTCAGCTGACCAGTCGGCTCACTAACCAGCCAACTAGTTAAGTTAGCTCATTTTTCAGATCCCCATGATGCCCACCTAGGTAAGTCAGCTAACCAATGGCCTGCCTGCCAGGCAACTAGTTAAGTCAGCTAAACAATCGGCCAACTAGTGGGCCAACTTGGCAGCTGACAACTAAGGTCAGCTAAATATTCGGCCGACTTGTTAGGTCAGCTAACTATTCGGTCAACTATTCGGCCGAATAATTAGGTTAGCAAACTAGCCAGCCAACTATTTAACCAAACTAACTGTGGAGCCAATTCCTCAGTCAACTAGTTATTCAAGCTAAATAGTCAGTCGATTAGAGGACCAACATGTTAAGCCTGCTAATAGGGTGACCAAGAAGGCATCCAATATGTTAACCCCGCTAACTAGTCGGCCGATTCATCAGTCAACAAGTTAAGTAAACTAGCTAACTCCTTAACCAACTAGTTAAGTCAGTTATTATACTCCTTTAGCAACCAGTTAAGACAGTTATCTAACTCATTAACCAGCTCGTTAATTCATTTAGCTATCTCGTAAGCTTACTAGTTATGTCAGCTAGCTAAGTGAGCTAG
>NW_006978041.1:0-449 GCF_000164805.1 Carlito syrichta | reverse complement strand
GGGAGAGCGCAGCCCCAAGGGGCCAGCAGACGCGGGGGTTACGCAGGGCGCCATGGCCACCAGCAGACCCCCCAGCCTCTCCACCAGCCCCAGCCCGGCAGGGGGAGAACTCCTTCCCCCCAGCACCCACGCTGGGCCCGGGTCTGCTGCCCGCGCCCCCCTCCGCCCCAAGCCCAGGAGGCTCTGGGCTGAGACCCGGGACGCCAGCCAAGGGGGGGCGGCCGCCCCGGCCTCAGTTTCCCTGCTGGAGAAGCCGCAGCAAAAGTGACGCAGCCTCGAGAGGGAAGGCGGGAAGGAATGAAGGGAAGAATGAATGAACGAGGGAGGGAGGGACCCGCGGTGCTGGCGGCGGCCCCTGCCCGCCTCCCCGGCCTGCGGCCGGGGAATCCTCGCGCAGCGGCGGCCAAGAGGGACGGGCCCGACCCGGAGCAACGAACATGGCAGGGCTG
>NW_006978040.1:0-4595 GCF_000164805.1 Carlito syrichta | reverse complement strand
CATTACCTTCTATTTAATCATATCTTTGTCCCTCCTTTCACATGTACCTTGTCTTAAATGTATATACCAGTCATTAAATTTTAAAGATTGTTGTATTTCTTTATAGTTTTAATTTATTTATTCTGTTATGACTTTGTTTAGAATCTCTATTATTTTCCCCTCACCTCTAAATTCTCCATTTTTATTTCTTTGCATGAACTTGTATTGGTGCTGTTTATTGAGTCTAGTTACTAAAGTTCTATGACAAAAAGAATTCTTGTGTACTTGTCATCTGTTCCTTTGGTTATGTTTAATTTCAAACTGCAGTTTATGTTTAATATTATTTTGCGCTGTTTTATTCAAAACACTTGCATAGATGTGTGCCAATTTCTCCAATTGCTTCAGCTAAATTTGGGGTTTCTCTTCTCAGTCTACTATGTTTTAATACAGATGAATTATTTCTAATATTTTCTGTGCTTGTTTCAATGTGGCAGGCAGAAAAATGAACTCTCCACTAACCCAGTTAAAACCAGAAAAACACAAAAAACAAAAATGTAATGCCAACTTCCAAAGCCCTGGAACCTTTGAATATGTTACCTTGCTTAGAAAAAGACTCTTTGCAGATGGGATTAAGGTACGATTTTTTTAAAATGGGAAGGTTATTTTGGATTATTTGAGTGGAGCAAATGTAATCAAGGGGGCTTTTAGTAGAGAAACTAAGAGAGCACCCATGAGAGTGGAGATGTGACAATGGAAGCAGATGTTGGAGTGATGCATTTTGAAGATGAGCAAGGTGAATGAAAACCAAGAATTGCAGGAAGACTCACCAAGCTGGTAAAGGAAAGAGAGAATCTCTCCTAGAGTCACCAGATAGGACCAACCCTGCTGGTAACTTGATTGGGTATTCCTATTACAATTCTGCTCTCCAGAACTATAATAAACGTATATTTTGAAACTGTTGACACCTTGCCATAGCAGCAAGAGAAAATGAATGCAGCAAGAAGAATTCTTCCCATTAGCCTAGAACTAATCTTAGCCATTTTTACTTTCAGGGGATGTTATGATTTTTTTCTTGTTGTAATGTTTAAAAATAAGAGATTATTAAGTTAGCAATGCCCCCAATTACTAGCCTGTTCAAGACCCGCATTATTTCATTGAGTTCTATTTTCCCTTTTTCTCTGATTGCTAGTCTCTTCCAGATGCTCCACATCCCAATGGCATATATTTTAACTGACATGACCTGTGTCCTTGGAAATGAATTCTATACCCTACACCCTTTATAATTTGTTTATTCATTCTTCATGAGTTAAAAACCACGGGTTCGAATTCCTGAATATTATAAGTAATGTTATCAATATCATATTTGTAAATTTCCCTTTGGGAGTGACATTATAAAACCTTAGGCTATATGCTTATTTCATTCTATAGAATCTTTCCTAATTGTTCTCCAATATAGCTACATAAGTTAATACTTCATTTTAGTTTATGAAGATTCCTTATTTCACTCAAATCCTTATAATCATTTGGTATGGTTTGACTCTCTAATTCTTATGATTTTGAAGCATGCAAGATTCCTATTTTTTTCATTTTCATTTTTCTTTTCCTGATAGCCAACAAGGATGAAAATGTCTGGATCAATGTGCCTATCGTTTTATGGCCGTGAAGTGTGGGAGCACACAGAGGCAGAGCCTTGGTGGTAAAGAAGACTGAAGGAGGTTGGGTCTTGGCCTGGTTCTAATGCTGAATACTGAGACTGGGACAAAAAAAAACAACAGGGACATATTGACCCTAAGCGGAGGTGTTTTCTGTGGTAGGTCAAATGAAGCTGTATCAGAGTTTAAACCCTGTAGAGGACCCAGCTATTCCCAGAAGACACAGACTTAGGCCTGGGTCAGTAGTCTAGAGAGTGATGCCTTCAGGATTTGCAAGAAAAGAATTCCTAAAAAAAGCCAGTGGTTGTGAAGCCAAGGGTTACCTCTACTCCCCAAGGAATGAAAGTGATAAAAAAGAGAGGTCAAAGAGACATGTCTCATTGCCAAAATGTATTAGACTGTTCTCAGTAGCAGGGGAAATTCAATAAATGTTCTATTTGTAGGGGGTTATGAAATTTCTCAAATACATACCTATATTCCAACTTATAAAAAGTTATGTTCATCAAAAAGGTAGATAGTACTACTAATATGATATAGCCTTTACTATTTTTTTATGATGTAAGTATGATTCTAGCCTAATCCTGTCAGATGGTGCTTTATCCATATTACTAGGGAGATTTAGTACTGCAGCATCCCTAGATATAGAAAATAATTTCTTTTATTGAATCAAAGGCATCTAACTTCTAGTTTTGGTATGAAGTGTAAAATATAAAAATGCAAGTTAAAGATAAAGCCTCCTCTGATTAAAAGAAACAAATTTAGGCAACGGGTTCTGGCAATGCTGCAGTCCTGTAAATACTGACACCAGCATTCACTGATGCCATCAGTTGGTCATAGAACATTGCTGAGTTCTTACTGACATCTTGAATTATAACTGCCCTGCTGATGTGTCCAGCACTAGTTAGAACAGTGATTTGGTGAAGAGATAGTCTCTTGAGCGATTTGTTGTTGATTGTGCAAATTTCACATTGATTGTGTTATCAACTTACTCTCTGAGAGCTGAGTTTCACTGATAGAAGTCCTGGTTGAATAACTCTCTAAAGAGTTCAACCATGAAGCGGAAACAAAAAACAAAAAACATCTGGAACGCGAGTATTGCCCCCTTAAAAAAAGAAAAGAGGTATGTGTCGATATATTCTCAGAGCACAGGCTGACTAGGAACTTCCTCCTAAAAAAGGAGGAAGAGGGGATTCCTAGTTGTGGTAGAGGAAGAAAGAAATAGTAGCAAGAAAGGAAGTGACTAGGGAATAAGGAAGGAAGAGAGAAATTTAAATGAGTACACTGGTCTTTCTGAGGCCCAGTCATCTGAAAGCTAAGACAAAGTTTAGATGACCCGGGTCCTTGTCTTTGCCACTTAACCTGTGCCAGCTACAGAGAGTCACTCTGGATTAATGTCAAAGACATAATGGTTGGTTAGTCTAAACTATTTTTTAAAAATGAATTTCCCTTTATTTGATATATTTTTTAGGACACTGGTATTTTTGAGGACATTGATACAATTTTAATATAGTTTCTAATGACACGTTTTCTTTTATTAGCTCATAGAGGTGAAGGAAACATTGGGGAAAAAAGTTTCAGCACTGAAAAACTGGTTATGCAGGGATGAGAATAAGAAGTAAACAATAACTAATTTATTCAGGAGTCAAACCTAACTGTTTTGTTTCAGACAATGAAAATGTAAATGTGTGGTTCATACATAAATGAAAAAAATATGGCACCCAGGCAAGTACACACACACATTCACGAGACAACATGTAGTCAGGATGGTTGAAGTGAGGGAAGAGGTTGTGGCTCCACCTGGAAAGATGGAAATTAGACAGTTATCACCATGCAGGTTAACAGTAAAAATGTAAATCCTATGAGGGTGGACCACTGCTCAGTGGTAAGAGGGGACAGATTGGAACCAACTCTAACTATTTAAATAGTGGCTCATATTCCTAAGGAAAATTTCACTTTACCAACAATGTTTGGAGCTTCTTGAAGATAGCCTGGAGAGTGAAGCTGTCTTCCTGTCACCTTCACTAAAATTAGTGCATATTCCAAGATATTATCAAGTATAAACTGTGAGCCAAGAAAAAAAAAATGAAACACCTATTCACATATACACAAAGCACAGCCAGGAAGATAATTATTTACTTCTAACACAATTGTCCACTTTTGGTATACTTGGTCTGATTGTTTGTTTCTCACAAAAATATTATACCCCAATTTCATTGGAGTAGACTAGGCATAATAACTAGCACACGATGAATCTATTGCTTGCTTATGTAGCAATTCTGGAAAATATACCCAAGACAATAAGGCAAGTGTCCTCTATGCTGTAATTCACATGCTGGGACTGATGAAAACTTTGTCATAATCAACATGAAGTTTTCAGAGAGACCCTGGGATACTGGAATAAGAAAGAGCTGGAGGGTTCACTGAATTTTGTGCCTCTGCTTGGGAGTGGCAAATGTCCCTTTCACTCATTTTCTATTGCAGAAAACTTAATCACACAGAAAAGACCAACTACAGGGAGGTTGATAAATATTATAAAATTGTCTGCCCAGGGAGAAAGGAGATATGTAGCAGTCTCTGTTCCATTTGTACTAGTCCACAAACATCACACACCGTGGAAATCCAGTCATGCATGATATATGCAGACCCAATGAATATTACTGTATATTTACAGTTTTCAGTAGTAGGACCCAGATTATGCTCTCCATGAGGACAGAAGCCACCTAAGTGCACTGAACATGTGACACAGTAGTCTTTAATTGTTTAAGAATATATGAAAGCACTGAAACATCAAGCATGAACCACGTATTTTATTTCTCAGAAAACAAATATATCCCGGTACATCTACAACCAAGACAGGAGGCGCGGTCTCCAACTCAAGGCAAGAAAGCTGAGGAGGCTCCTGCCTCCCTGTCTGACTCCTTAATTGAAAACAAGCCTCATGCTGCAGGTACCGAGGGACTATTG
>NW_006978039.1:0-510 GCF_000164805.1 Carlito syrichta | reverse complement strand
CTACAGTCAGTCACTCTCAGGGACAGGTAAGAGTTGGACATGCCATTGGTTATAATAGTGGGAGGAGTTGATGGCAGTATTCCCAGTGTTCATATGAATGATATTTACATATTATTCACAGCATTCATGGTATTGTGGTGAGCCCTATTATTTTATTAAATTGAGGGGCCTGGATAAACATTTATGATGTGGGGGATGGAGAGAAGAATTAGCATTTGACCAGAAGTAGTCCAAATTCTGGTGCAATGCACCTAAGACTAACTGCCCCCTCCTGAATTCATCTCCTTGACATTAGAAGAAACTGCAGAGAGACTTTTAAATGATCTCAATGGGATCATCATGGGCCCTTACAGATCACTTATAGTTTGGGAAATACTGCTGAACTAAACTATAGCAAGTTCATCACTCAATGGACACATTTTATAGCAACTGGGCTGGAACTGAACAGCACCGGACAGTCCAGTAGCCACTCACTATATGTGGATAACTACATTTTTTCCCTGAGAATAT
>NW_006978038.1:0-753 GCF_000164805.1 Carlito syrichta | reverse complement strand
TCCTTTTTTTCTTTTAGTCGGAGTCTAACTTCTTCGACCAGTTTGGAGGGCAGTGTCTAACTTCCGGCCACCATAACCTCATCTTGCCAGGCCCCAGTGAGGCATTTCCCAACTTCCAAGGAGCCGGAAGGACAGGCACTCCTTCATGCCCATCTCATTTGGGATTGAGGGTAGATACGAGGTCTTGCTGAGATGCCCGGTTGGGTCTCGGCCTGTGGGCTCAGGCTGGCCACTGGTCTCAGCCTCACAAAAGAATGGAATGAGAAGGTCAAACCCTCAAGTCCGGCTTTGAACCTTCATGGAAAAGAAATCTGTAGGCCTTGTGTGGCAGCAGACACCTGTGCATGGTGTTTTCACAGGATGGCTGGCTTTAGAACCAGGAATAATGCTATTGGGGGCAGAAATGTCCCCGGGTGAGGGATGTGTCTCTGGCCTTTCTTGGTAGAAGGTCTAGGAGGATGATGCAAGAGGGTCACCTGAGTCCCCAGGTTCAAGACCAGCCAGGGTACCACCTCAGGACCTCCTCTCTACAAGAAACCTAAAAAGAAACAGAGTATTGTGACACACACCTATCATTCTGGGCACTCGGGAGCACATGGAGGGAGGATTACCATAGCCCAGCTGGTAGAGGCCGCAGTGGCCAAGAGCGGACTCCTGCACCACAGCCCAGGAAAAGGAGGGGACTCCAGCTGTCCTCTCCAGGATCTCGCGTCATCAGTAGATAGTGTTCTTTGTGGTGGTGTCCCGAGAGTG
>NW_006978037.1:0-962 GCF_000164805.1 Carlito syrichta | reverse complement strand
ATCACCTGAGCCTGAAGATGGAGTCCGCGGTCACCATGTGCATGTCCCTGTCCTCCAGTCTGGAGGACAGAGTGGGCTTCTGATTCCAGATAATAATAACCACCACCTCCACCACCACCACCCCTGCCATGCAGCACGAGGAATCACCCTCAGTGATTGGAGAGGAAAAGGCACTTTCCAGCCTGTCATTCATGGGAGGTTTGAAAGGTAGCCACCAGGCACGTCCACCCTGCACATTCAGCCACGCCCCCCAGATGGCCTGCCTCCACCCTACACACTATTGCCCTACAGTAAATACTTTTGTGACATCATGGAACAGATGGACCTGAGCTAGGGCAGCAATCGAACACAGAGTGAACGAGGCAGTCTGAAAACACTGTGGTCAGATCAGGTTCTGGTTGCCCTGTCTGCCACCTTCCGGCATGGGGACGGCTCCTTTCTCTCTTGATCACTCCATCATCTTCCACCTACACGGAACTTTCCCTGGGGAGCCATGAAAGCCCTTCATGATGCATGTGGGAGGCATCTATTTGGTGTCAGAGTCTCCATCAGCCAGTTTGTGGGGTGGTGGCACATTTGTGGCTCCCAGGGACTCGACCTGCAAGACTCACAGTGTCCTCAGCCCTCAGCCCCCTAGCAGCTGGACTCCACTTATCATGACACCTGACTTGATTTTGGGGACCTATCGCCTAGACGAGGTATGGCCATGTCACCCAGGTTGGTCTCCGACTCCTGGGCTCAGGGAGCTTCCTTCCTTGGCCTCCCAGGGTACAGGACTGACAGCCATAAGCCATGGTGCCCAGCCTGGATATGCACGTTCTGTAGGTGGTGGTGATGGAAAGGAATGCCCTGGAACAGGGGCCACCACTTCCCATGTAGCCAGGACTGCAGGTTCCACCACGCACAACAGCAGTGTTGGCGTTCCAGGGAGTAAAGATGTCTTGCTATGTGACTCAGGCTAT
>NW_006978036.1:0-542 GCF_000164805.1 Carlito syrichta | reverse complement strand
CCTTCTCCTCAATGAGCTTTGGCTCTTCCAAAAGAGGGGAGCAGCCTCTAACTCAAGTGGTTCCCGCTCTAGGCTCTTCAAGATTCCCAAATAAATGTCCAAACGTCAGGTTCCTCCTTGAAACAGAGGCAAGAGTGAATCACAAATCAATATTATGCAATATATATATTGCATGTCATGTATATGTGTGTGTGTTTATATGTGTGTGTGTGTTTATATGTGTGTGTGTGTACAACAGAGTATATATGCGTGTGTGTGTATATGTGTGCACACACATATACACACACACGCATATATACTCTGCTGTCCCAAAAAGAGCTGTTTACTACGTTCTCTGAGATATTGGAGTACATGCTGTGGAGCACTGCTAAAAGAAAATAATATACAGTAGAACTGAAAGAAAATCATATGAGTTTGCTCTGCAATCGTGATTTGAAAGTCTCAGGGTTCTTTAATGTCTTAGGATTCTTTATAAGCACAAAAGAAGTTGGGGAGAGGGAGCAGGGAATTCCCCACCGATAAATAACCCCACTTTTATCTTT
>NW_006978035.1:0-711 GCF_000164805.1 Carlito syrichta | reverse complement strand
CACGAAGAGGAATGGGAGGCGGCTGGCCAGTCTCTTCTGAAGCCAGAGGCTGTAGAGGCGTGGAATGTCTCCTGCAGGCTCTCGGGTGGGCAGGGCGGCCTCTCCCTCCACAGGGTCAGGAGGCAGCAGGTAGTGCAGGGGGCTCTGAGCTGTGGGATGTGAGCCCGCCCCCAAGTCCCGGGCCTCTGGGAACAGATGGGGTGGCCTCTGGACTCTGCACTGGCCGCCTGTCTGCCACCTCCCCTTCTGCCATCACTGCTTTACACCGACTTTGATTTGTCCCTGGTGCTTCTACCGGGAAGTTGCTTCCTTCATCTCGACCCACACTCCCGCCCCAGGGCCTCCTAGACCGTGGGCCCCAGGCCTGCTTGTCAGCTCCCCCCTCCGTGTCCTTCCTGCTGCATCCAGACCTGCAGAATCAATTAGCTCCATGTCGCTCCTTCGTGCCTCGCCTGGCCCTAATCCTTAGCAGCCTGGCTGGCACTGACTCCCTCTGCCCTCAACCCCGCCCTGCCGGCGATGACCGCTGAGTCGGTGTGTGGGGGCAGGGCTGTGCCCTCAGTGCCCTTGACTCCTCCTCCCTCTGCCCCACTCTCTGACCCCCTCCTCGCTCAGGCCCGCCCTGCGTCCTGGCCTCCTCGGGTCTGTGCACCCTTCTGCTCTCGTCTGGGCACCCAGAGCCCTGCTGCCCTTGGAGACCCTAACAGGGAA
>NW_006978034.1:0-859 GCF_000164805.1 Carlito syrichta | reverse complement strand
CACTCCACCTGCATTTATCATTTAATCACCTCCCTCTTTCCCAGTAGGAGGGGTGTCCATAGCAAAATCCTTCAATATCTACTTCCAAAACACCCACAGAAAGGCCAAGATTTGTGGCTCAGCAGAAAGGCCTCTCTCTGGTCATAGAGACCATGGGAGTCCACCGGTCTTGTGCTTCATTTTCAGAAGATGTTCCTATTGTCAGTTAGCAGGTAAGGGAACAAGGCCCCCAGAGAATCAGTGCCTGACCCATGAGCACACTGCTCTCCAGAAGTCACAAAGTGTCCGGTGAACCAGTAGGGAAATGGATGCAAGAGATGAAACAACCGTTAAATGTTTAAATTAGATGACTTATGGGCCATGCCCTCTCCTGCTGTATCCACCATCTGCTTGTGTTTAGTAGCGGACCTTGCATACGTCGGTTAATGCTGAGCTCCAGAGTCTGTTTTCACCGGTGACATAAGGACAAAGAACAACAGCGTCAGGACAGAGCTCCACCATGCACAGCCAAGATGTTAACCACCACAGTGCTGGCAAATGTTCCCTCCCAGGTTCCAGCATCCCATTCCCACATTCAGGGACTTCATGTGAGCTCAACAGTGTCCGGCCTCATGGTCCGTCAGTCCACAGCCAGAAGAGACACTGCCCACCCATAGTAGCCCCTCTCACACTCCCATCAGCAAGTGCCATCCCTGTGGCCCACTCTCCTGAGCACGGAGCTGCAGGAAGAACACTGTTCACTAAGAGAGTGACTGCAGTTTTCAAAGGACTTACGCACACAGGAAGTCTTGGAATTCCTTGCAGTAGGAAGCACAGGGATTCGTAGATACACTTTACAGAGGAAAGACACTGAGATCCA
>NW_006978033.1:0-919 GCF_000164805.1 Carlito syrichta | reverse complement strand
AAATGTAACAGACACAGTATGGCTAACAAAACCTAAAAAATTTGCTATGTGATCCTTTACGTGAAAAAGTTTGCTGCCCCTTGATCTAGAGAATGAATGTTCCTGAGGGCGATGCAACATGGAGGGCATGGTGGTGGTGTGAGTTTGTGTATAAACTGGGGAGGCAACTGGAGTTTGTGTATAAACTGGGGAGGCAACTGGGGTAGGGACTCGTGAATAGGATGAGACTGAGAGCCACAGGAAGTGAGAAAGCAGTGCCCTACAGAGGTACTTCAAGAGCAGAGAGAATGAGGGCATCCCAGGGCCTTCCCTGTTAGGGGCAAGGGAGTTCTCTGGAGAAGCTATAAGACCTGAGACTAGCCTAAAATTCATAGACATTTATGAAAACAAAAGAGGTGAAATGAACAGATGTTGCTTAAGTCTTAATATGCTTACACCTCCTGATTTTTAATTCTTATTCAGAATCTAAAATCCACTGTTTATTAGTTTCCTGGGGCTGCCACCATTAATTACTGGTAAACCGGATGCTAAAAAACAACCAAAGTATATTCTCTTACAGCTTTGAAGGCTGGAGGTAGGAAATCAAAGTGAGAGGAGAGCAGTGCTCCCTCTGTAGGCTCCAGGGGAGAATCCTTCTTGTTCCTGCTTCCTGGTGGCTCCCAAGTTTCCTGACATTCTAGTGCATTATTCCAGTCTCGCTCCCCTTGTCATGTGGGCTTCATCCAGGTGTGTCTGTATGTCCTTTCCTCTTATAAAGACACCACTAATTGGATTTATGGCCCACTCTAATACAGTATGATCTCATCTTAGCTTAAGTAATTACATCTGCAAAAACCCTATTTCCAAATAACTTTGCTTTCTGAGATTCTGAGAGGAGATGAATTTATGGGGAGCACTAGTCACCCAAGTACACAAGGGC
>NW_006978032.1:0-1850 GCF_000164805.1 Carlito syrichta | reverse complement strand
CTCTAGATAAAAGCTGCATCCTGCACTGTGTAGTCTGTGAATGCTGTTTGAATTCTTCTTAATGCTTTTATAGTTTTTAGAGCAATTGTAAGCACCACACACTTTTTTTCCTCCGAGTAATAAAACTGGGGGAGATGTTTGCAAGTCATAATGTTCCATAAATGGTTCCAAATTTATGGGTGCACTATAAACTATATTAAGCGATCCAAAAGCTAGTTTGTTTCCTTCACCGGTGCCTTCAGAGTCTATAAATTAGACAGTTAAGCCATGTAAACAGCAAACGAATAGTCACGAAAGCACTCTGGGACAAGATGTGCACATTGACTTTTAAGAACATTTTGTGTCCCTCTGCTTCCAGGCATTTTAAAATAAATCATCTGTGGAATGGAGTCAAGGGTCCCTCCTCAAAAGGGATCCAACAGGCAGATGAACTCTGATGTCACATTCCAATCAACGAATTAGGATGATGAAGGTGACCCATATGGTGGAGGTTTATCATGTGACAACTCCACGGTCCTCTGTCTTTCCATGAGAACCCTTCTTTACACAAAACCCAGGGCTGCCTTGCAGAAATTTCTAGAAAATAATAATAATAAATATTGTTACTGTTACTATGTTTTAATTGAAATATAGTCCAGGCACTATGCAAAACACAGTTGATGAATTACTCTTGCTATTCTCACAACCCTATGAAGATTATTAGATGGGGAAACTGGGGCTCAGGTGAACTATTGGAATTACCTGATCCCAGGTAAAAGACCTAAGTCTTTCTGTATCTAAAACCTACCCAGTAATCACTCTATACACTGTTATTTCTAGATAAAATATAATGATTGTACACCAAAGCATATAGTAAAACATCTAAAATCAGCCTTGTATGCCTTATATCACTCACCGTGAATTCAGTTTAGTCAAAATAAGAGCAGTAGCCGGGCTCGGTGGCTCAGCCTGTAATCCTGCGCCTTTGGGAGGCTGAGGTGAGTGGATTGCCTGAGCCGGCGGGTTCGTGACCCGCCTGGGCAACGAGACCTCATCTCTATAATAAATCAAAAAATTAGCTGGGTGTGGTAGCACGCGCCTGTAATTCTGGTTACTTGGAAGGCTGAGGCAGAAGGATCGCCGGAGCCCAGCAGGTCGAGGTTGCGGTGGCCGGGAGCGGCCACTGCACTCCAGTCTGGGCGACTGAGTGAGACTCCAACTCAAAAAAAAAAAAAAAAAAAATAAGAGCAGTAATAAGGATGAGAAGGAAGAAGTAGAGTCATCACCTTTATTGAGTAATTACTATGTGCCAGGCACCGTGCTAGGCATAGCACATAAAGGATTTTGTTTGGTCCTTATTATAACCCTCCAAAGAAGATCCATTAGCATGCCCATTTTGTAGATGATAAATCTGAGGCATAGAGAAGTAAAGAATATTTTATGAGCCACATAACTAAGGGGCAGAACTGTGGCTTGAAACCATAACAATGGACTGTGAGACCCAACTCCCTTTCTCTAGGCCAAGTTGTCAATATTATCTTTACAAAAATGATAGGATTAGAAGCCTAAACATTGCACAGATAAACTCTGATACTGAAGTCTCTTTTAACTTTTTATTCTGCTGTGTATGGTAAAATAGGACCAGAGAGCCCTAGAGGTCTGGCTAGACCCTTTACCCTTCTGATCAGCCATTTATTTCTACTCCTCCCCAAACCACAGAACCTTAGAGGACCTTCTAAGTCCAAAGCCTTGGTCACATTTATCCTTTTTACTGAGAGTTCATTGCCCTATTTTGTTTGTTCATTTGTTTTTAAAATACTAACTGAAAAACACAAATCTCATATTTTAAATAACCTATGGCACCAGTGCCC